>NW_024962254.1:12692172-12732891 GCF_019238085.1 Lagopus leucura | reverse complement strand
GTGAGTGCAGTGACCTGCAGCCAGCTGTGTCTGTATGTGTGTGTGAGTGCAGAACACATGCAAGGCTTTTCAGCAACGTGTGTAGGTGTAGATATTAATTATGCATCTGCAAGCACCGCGTTGAGACGGCAACGAGACGCACACAGGGAAAGGTGCGGGCACCTCAGCGAGGCTGCGGAGACAGAAAAGGGCCGCGACAGCACAGCTCCGCTGCGTTTCACTCACGTGCTCACTATCCTGAAGTAATATCGCGGCTTACATAAGCAGCAAATTTCAAAACATTTACTCCCACCACGGACGAGCCTCACCGCAGGAACCCATCCTCACCACAACGCAACCGCACAGCCCCAACGCCTCACTGAGCGCAAGAAACGTGCCGCCGGAAAGTCATAGAGCGGAAGGCGGGCTCTGGCAGAAGCTAGCCAATCATCGGAAGGCATCGGTAAGACAAGCAGCGGCCACAGCCAATGCTGTATGGGGCTGCGCGAGCGGTGTCCCCGCGGGGGAGTTACGGCGCTCAGAAGCTTATTCGGGGCATTACGGCGCGTCTAGGAGGGTGGGACAGGAGAGAACAAGCGACGGGCCTCAACAGCCAATAGTCGTTCGGGAAGGACTGATGGGCACTCAGCTTGCCCAATAGGAAGGTGTCGGTCGTTAAAGGGCCGGCGACCCGGTGGGGTGAGTTGGGCGTAGGTGAGTAATGTGTGCGGCTCCTGGGGCGGGCGCGGTTCGCGGTGGGTCTGAGGTAGTATAGTTCCCGGCGCCTTACGGGGGGCCGCTCGCCCGGTCCGCAGCCTTCGGTCCCTTTGTGGGCGCAGAACGGTTGCACTCTCAATCACGGGTAGCGTTGAGGCGGCAGCCCGCTGCCCTCCCGTGAGGGGTGCGGGGTCCCTCGGTCTCCGAGTCGGTTGCCTGGAAGCCCGGCGTGGGGAGGGACGTCGGCGGGGTTGTCTGTCGTCTTTGTTCCCTGTGAGGGCTCCCGGCGGGGCCGGGCTGTGTCTGATAGGAGGGCCGAGGCTGGGGGCTGTGCGGCCTCCTTCCTCTCTTCCTCCTCCGGTTCTGAACTGAGAGCGGTGGGGTTTGGGTTGCGCGTTAGGAAGAAGCTCTTCGCTGAAAGGGAAGCTGATCAGAGCTGTGGTGCCCCATCCCTGCAGGTGCTCAGTGCCAGGTTGGATGGGCCCTGGGCAGCCTCAGCTGCTGGGGGGCAACCAGCCCGTGGTGGGGGGTTGGGACTGGATGGGCCTTGGGGTCATTTCCCACCTGAACTGTTCTGTGTGTATGGTTGTACCGATTGAACCATCTCTGAGTACTTAAATTTGACCCATGCCAGTACAACCATATGTTCAGAACCACACCTGAAGTTTTCCAGAAAGCCATGGATTAGTATTGTGTGAAGAGTGCCCAATTCTCAAATTCGGTGTTAGAAAATTAGGTTACAGGGCCTCCTGATTTAATGCTTATTTCTTTTCATTATTTATTTTTTCTGGAAATTTCAAATATGAAGACAACCAGCAAGGCGTAATAACAAAAAAGAAATCTGGATATATATGTGTGTGTATATATATATTATAAATTATTTAATAGGACTCTGTGAGATTTTTTGGTGTTGGTTATGACTTTTTCACAGGATCACAGAATGGCCCAGGTTGGAAGGGGCCTCAAGGATCATGAATCTCCAACCCCCCTGCTACATGCAGGGCCACCAACCTCCCCATTTAATACTAGACCAGGCTGCCCAGGGCCCCATCCAACCTGGCTTTAACACCTCTAGGTATGGGGCATCCACGGCCTCCCTGGGCAGCCTGTGTTGCTTGTGTGTTGGTTTTTGTTGTTTTTGTTTTTAAACATACCATTCTAGCATGTGTTCACACAGTGAGATGCGAGGAAGGGTAACACAGCGGCAGAGTGTAGATGCCTCTGCTGTATTTTGAGGTTATGAATCTTATGTATGTTTATGGATTGTTCAATTTAGTTTCATAATACTGTTTCATTTCAGCAACAACAAATACTTCCAGTTTCCAGACCAGAGGTGAGGTCCTTCTTAACCTTCAGTTTGATTTTGGCCTGACAGGACTGTATCAATAAACTCAGTGTTACGTTGCTGGCTCTCCTATGCACACCTTGAAAGCTTTCTGTTATCTCATGATGAAAAACCCTTCTCTTTCTCTAGACAGCACTTTGCATTTGTACCCAAATGGTGCACGTTTTGCATTTGCATTCTGAGTAATGTGTGCACAGCTGCTAGTCACATCAGAGCCTGTTTGCATCATTTGTCACTTCTCAGGGATTTCTCTGTCACATAGCCAGGCTTTTGTCATCTCTTCTCTAATCTGCTTATCCCTTTTCTGAGTGAACCACTTTTATTCCCAACTGGTACACTTAGAATTTATTTGCTGTAGAATCTTCTGCTAACGACACAAAAATGTTGAGGTCTTACGGTTCTGATTTCGGTAAAATCTGAAATGTTTGTCTGGAATTATTTCTGAATGTGTGTTTTCTTGTTTTAGATCGCAAACTAGAAATTAAACATGCTTTATGTTTTGTTCTTGTAAATTCATCTTTTCAAACTGCTGATAAGTTGTTTTTGTTCTTTCTTTGTAGCCATTTAGAATGTGTACAAATCCTTGCCTGTTATCATTCATGACTGTTAAATAGTTTAAGCATGTGGCAGTTCATTTTTTCTTAATTAAAAGTTATATCCTGGACACCATCCAGAAATATCAAAGTATTAGAACCAGAATTTTACCAAACTCAGCTTTATTTAGGTAATAATGCTTTTTATTTAATATATCAGAAAGGTAATGGTTCTGTTGTGGAATAGGTCCAAATCTGCTCATCTGTATGCTGCTAAGATAATTCATTATCACCACTTGTATTAATGAAAAAGGAAACGTCTTCAGTGAGGCAGTGTGCTTTCAGAAGGCAAGGAGTTAGAAATAGTGAGGTGTGCTTTACAATTAGAGAGTAATAACCAAGAGTTTTAAAATAGGTAGGCTTCACCGTTGCTCTCAGGGGCTTATATCATATATGCTATAGGACAAAAACAAAAGAAAGCTATGCAAAATGGCATTTTATGCCATGGGTTCCCAGTGTAGTAATGCAGTGCTTGACCTGTAACTTAAAATCCAAACCCAAGATTTGGTTCTTGTGGAAGAGTGGATGGGCGATCAGGGCAGTGATGCAGAGCACCTGGGTGAGCAGTAGTGGGACTGACCTGCAGGGTGACCTGGCCTACAGCTAAGAGGAAAGCTCAGCTGCCTGTCTTCCACGGTCATGTAGAATTGCATTTAAAAAATAGCACGGAGGAAAAATTGATTTAAAAACCTGAATCTGGTATTTAGGTAACCTAAAAGACAGCTAATTATTAATACATCCAAGAATTTGATGTATCTGGTTTGTGAGTACTTGGGGAAATCTGACCCATTGTCCAATAGCTAACCAACTACTTGGATGTCTACTTAAGTACTTGCTTAAATTCAAGAAGTTCTACCAATTTCAGTAAAAATAAGTGAGTTTTGACTTCAAACAAAGGTTTGGTGCCTTGGTAGTGGTAAGTCAGAAAAACTGTCTATGCTGTGTGTTAGACTCCTACATAACTCAGGATCAGGCCTTGGGCAACTTGCGGATGTTCCTGTTCTTTGCTGAGGGGGTCAGACTAGACGACATTCAAAGGTCCCTTCCAACTCAGAGGATTCTGTGATTCTGTAACTCTTTGTGCTTACACGCATGTACACACATTTTCTGAAGTAGCAGGCACCAGGAATTCAGCTTTTTATTTATCAATTCAGAATAACTGTCTCATTAACAGTAGAACTTCTAAAAGCAGTCTGAGTTCTTTCTGTGTATCAGTAGCTCTTCTGGAGAATTTACCTGGTGAATGACTTTTAGAAAGTTTTTAACGTAAATACTGAAGATGAATTTGAGTTTAATAGATAGATCAAGAAATTAAATTGCTATAAAGGCAGAAACGAATTAACAGTGCAGTTAGGATTTGAAAAGCAAAGTACCAAAAAAATTGATTTACTGCCAGAGAGAAGTAAGTGTGGTGCTGCTTCCTTGAAAGCCCAAATATCTTTTCATGGCAAACATATAATAATGAAGGTTAAAGGAGAAGTTTAAAGATCAGGTAAAAGGTCTCTGAAAAAAAGTACTTATATAATTCTAGCAGATACAGAGATACAGTGCTGTGTTGTAAGTCTGATTTTTTTAAATGGCAGAAAGTTGGGGGTGGGTTGTTTTTTCTGTTTTTGGTTTTTAATGCTGGACATGGCAAGAAGCGCATCTACATTACAGCCCTAAGTGTTAGTATATATTTCAATCATTCTCTGTTCTCAAGATGAGTCATTATTTTCTTATTTTATTTTCAGAAGGGCAGGAAGCTTCGTACATCTTAAATAGAAATATGCAGCTTGCAAAACTTGGAAAATTTTGTAAGTAAGCTATTTATGTACAACATAACAGTGCATAGGGGATGCAGACTGTAAACTGTTATGTGCTTTGTCCCCAAATGGGGAGTTTTTAATGTTCTGATGTGTATGTTTTATAGAGTTGTGCACTGTGGCCAAGATCAGCTTCCTCTAGCATCAGGCACAGGATCAGCCATAGCTGCGGTAGAGCACTGAGCTTTGAATCTGACATTAATTGAAGCATTTTACAGTGCAAGGGCCGTGGAGCAGGGCTTTAACGTGCGGAAGTGATGGCTTATTCCTTGACCCGTTTCTTAGAGCAGCATGTCAAATCGTGACACTTGTTTGAACACTTAGTTCAAAAGGTTATTTTCTATCCTACAGCAGGATTGCTCCAGCAGGATTACTTATTTGTGATTGCAGTTAGTCAGAAGAGGCTCTAAGATGTCAGCTTTTAATATGTACCTACTTATATCTACTTTTTTTTTCTTTGCATAGAAGTAGTTAAAAAAGGTTTCAGCAAATTCATTTGCCTAGACATGTTGTTTTTGAAGTAACAATGTAAACAATCTTAGCTTCTTTTTGAAGTACCTTAGTATTCCGACTAAGATGTATATGTCGAACTCCAGCCTTAAGCGTAGCCCAACATGCAAAACTGTAAGAGCTACAGGAAAACAGCTATATTTTTGTAATGGAAATATCAACTCAACCTTAACAGTTTATGACAGATATATTAATAGATTTATAATTCATACGAGTTTATGGGAGCTCATCAACAGCTACTTTAAATTCAGAGTGTAACAAAATTGTTTTCTTCTAACAGATGAGCGGTATGTTCAGAATGTACACTTCCTTAATGGGTGATTTTGGAGCCAAGCTCATTAAATACAAATATACAGTGTATACCTTTGAGATTTATTTTGTTTGCTCTTTTTCTCCTAGGAACCCTGAGGAAATAGGAAAATACTACAAAGTGAAGACGAAACACATCTATCGAGAGCTGATCTCTGCTTTCATTGTTTTTTAAACTTTGTGTTAATAACTGCTTAGTGTCAAATAGTCTCTGTAATCTGCTGTGCTAAAATTATTAGCTTAAAGCTGGAAAAAATGAAACAATTGAAAAGAAAAAGAAAAAGTAATTTTAGTGTTCAGGAAACGCAAACTCTCCTTAAGGAAATCAGAAAAAGGAGAGAAGTACTCTTTTCAAAACAACTTAACACAACAATTAATGAGATGAAACGGAAAGCGTGGGAGGAAATAGCAGAGTGTGTGAATGCTGTAGGTGAAGGTGAGCAAAGAACAGGTACAGAAGTGAAAAGGAGATACCTTGACTGGAGAGCGCTCATGAAGAGGAAGCGTCTGAATGCAAACATCAAGGCAGTTGGTGCAGGGTTTCACCTTCCTTCATCCGACTTAGATGACTCTCTCAATGAAGATATGGATGACAAAATGGGGTTTGCAAATGAATCTAGTTTTGAATGGCAGAACATTACTGACTTCAGAGAAGCAGGTGGGTCTTTAACAGAAATCAAAGTAGAAGAAGAAGAGGAGGATCCACAGAATTTTGAAGTAAGTGACTGGCGTGCATTACCTATATGCAATAATGGCTGTTTTCCAACCTCACGAGGGCTTTTCAGTGTGCTTCATTAGCATCAGTTTTTGCTTTGTCTGAATGTGTGAATTAAGTAGTAGAAACAATTGTGCTTCAGAGAGAAGGCATTCAAATCTAGCTGTTTGCAGCGGTGTGTAAGGTTGGTAACCCTCAACGCAAGTGTGTATTTGAATGTGTTTTCCATTTCTGTATGTCAGAGATAGGAATTATTTCAACCAGTAGAATGAAAATACATTACTTAAGGATATTGGCTGTTTTAATACTTAGGGTATCAGAATGGATGAGTGGAGAAGGGCGGTGCACCACTTTAACAAATGAAAGTGTGTGTTACCTGGAGGTACAGAAAGAAAGAAATGGAATATTCTTTGCATTTCTTAAAATGAGACCACAGGAGATGAAAATATTATCTGAATAAATCAGTCAGCCATTCCTCTGTCAGAATTGTGGCTGTGAAACTGTGGGCAGGTTGCTATTTTTAGTAGCATCATAGCTGTTCTGAGATAGTGAGACTGAAATCAAATGTTTGATGTTTTTTGTTGTTTTCTTTTTTTAATATGTGTTCAAATTGTGTCTATGTTTAGTTGGAATGTATGCTGGGAAAAAAATACCAGCATAAGCTCTTAAAAATGGTAATGGGAGCTGCTGCCTCACAGCTGCTGAAGAAAAGTGTCAGTCTTCTCTAAAACTGAAATATTGGTAGTTTCTCTCATTGCCTTACATTGTTTTCTGAACCCATGTCTTCCTCCGTTTGCCTTCCATTTGCAGTATTCGTAATGGGAAACAATAGTCTCTTCTGTATTATGGTGTACAGCACGTAGCTCTTGCAGGATTACAGCCTTCAGGGTTCACCAAGAACAGTGGTGCTAACCCCTTAATAATCCGTTCATGAGTGGTTTTTTAGCAAGAATGGCAATATGAAATTGGTTAAACAAGTCCTGTTTATTGTCCCACTTACACAGATTGAAGGGTTAGGACCATGTGAAAAATGCCAGATGGTTTTAAATACTGCGGTGTTAAATGTTTTTAGAAATTGAATCCTCGTGTTAATGAAGGCTGGGTTAGCTTTAATACCACATAGCCTGTGGATCCAACTGCTCTGGTAGATAATTAATCACAACAGATTGCTAGTGGTTTACATAAATGTCATTGAGCTTTGTGAAAAGTAAGGCCACCACATGGCTTTTAGGTGTAGTTTTCTGTTGGTGATTCTGACTGCTCTGTAATATCTATCATGCAGTGTTTTTTGTGCTACTCTTGCATGTCTATAGATAAACAGATTTTTCATTACAAATATTAGCTTATAGATCAAGTGTCTCTCAAGCTATGTAATAACAAACAAAGTTTTTTAATCTAGCATGTTTATTTTGTAGAATGTAATTTCTGGAATTCTTTTTAAGATGCAGGAGAAAAAGCAGTCATCTGTTACTTTTAGTAAAGTTGTATATAACGCTATTCTAACAGAGAGAATGGGGTGTAATTCTTGTGTTACATTCCTCTCTGCAGTTTCCTATTGAGGAAGAAGAGATTTTTTCATCAGTGTTGCCAGATTCAAAAAAAGAAAATGACTTACCAGATTTCACCCACATTGAGGAGTTTGGGAATCTAAGTTCTGCTCAAGCTAGATTAGCCTATGAAGATTCACACTTGCTTATAAATCTAGAGAAGCAGAAGGTGGAGCTGGAGAAGCAGCGATTAGATATTGAAGCTGAACGGTTGCAAGTGGAGAAGGAGCGCCTCCAAATTGAAAAAGAACGGCTGCGGCACATTGACTTGGAGCATGAGAGACTTCAGCTGGAGAAGGAGCGACTTCAAATCGAGCGGGAGAAACTGAGGCTAGAGACTCTGCGTGCTGAGAAACCTGCCCTGGAAAATGACCTCACCCAGTCCGAAAAACCCATCATACAGCCTCTGGATCTAGAAACTGAGAAGTTAAAACTTGAAAAAGAACGCTTGCAGTTAGAGAAAGAAAGGTTGCAGTTCTTAAAATTTGAGTCAGAAAAGCTGCAGATTGAGAAGGAGCGCTTGCAAGTCGAGAAGGAACGCCTCAGAATTCAGAGAGAGGGTCTCTTGCAGTGAACTTCTCAACTGGAGTGTTAATGCTAGTGTTCTTTGTTGTGTAGAATATAGGTAGTTCTTTTTCTGATACTGAAACTGTTGTAAAGGTCTAATGTTCTTCTGTTCAGAGTTGAATGTTGATGTTGAACTGTAATAATAGAGAAAAAAAATGGTGCTCAATAAGTCAGTGTGCCTGTGTAAATATGCTTATATAATAAATTGCTTTTCAGTGTATCAGAACTAAGTGTTGTTATGTTCTCCTGTCTTCAGTATTATGTTGTATTTGTTATAAGTGTCCTTCTCCCAAGACACATTACTAAGAATCAAAACCAAGTGCTGTATTTCTTTTTTTTTTTCTTTTTTTTTTTTAATACTGCACTAGCAGTTAGGGAGCATTAGAATAAGTCAGTACTTCTGTGAGGGCCTCCTGCTGAGGGTAGTCCATGCAGTAAATAAGTATAATTAGAACATAGTAACATACAGTCATGATGTGCTTCACTAAACTTTATTTCCCCTTTTTGTTTTTTCCACTTCCGCAGCTGAAAGGAGTACAATAACAGTTCAAGAAGTACCCTACAGTGGTGTCTAGTGTTGGAAGTGCAGGAGGTTGTGTTCTGCCTTTTTTGAAGTGTTCATACCAGATAGTTACACATCAACCTACCTACCATAAGACTTTTGAATGCATTGGGTCATTAATGATGTTATGTGAAGTGTTTCATGTCTTGGTTACCTGTCAGTGTAGAATGGGAGCTTCGTAGCAGGAAGTGACAGCTGTCTGATCAATCTGTGATCATACCCTGAGGGATGGTTTATTTCTCGAAAGAGTTCAGCTGATGACAGGAGTCTTGGGAGTGAAGGCACAGGCTGAGCACAGGCTAACGAGAACTGAGCTTGATATTATGCTCTTGATATTAATTCTTCCTGGCCAGCAGTGAGGTTCACGGAATCATAGAATGGCTTGTGTCGGAAGGGACCCCAGGGATCATCAAGTTCCAACCCCCAGCCATAGGCAGGGCCACCGATCTCCAGGCGGAGGTTTTTATGACTTCTGCCATACAGCGTGTTTTAGTTAGGTAAGCAGAAGTAGTTAGTGCTACATGCCATCGTTTCATATGTAATTTATTTGTTTCAATAAAAGCCTTTCTGTGATTTCATGTATGTGTGAATCCCAACTGAGCCACATTTTACTTGGTTTTTTTGTGAGCAACTACCTTTTTTGATTCCATTTGAAACTGTGAGAATACTAAATCTGAATACATGTTGAGTGACTTAACATGGATTCTTGTGAAAGTAGATATATTTATACCACTATAGGATTACTTTTATCCTGCAGCAAAAATTTTATTTTTTTATTATGGAGACAAGTGTGCTTCTACAGTGGAAATAAATTTGTCTACTGCAACCCAAAGTTGCTCTTGAGACTATGTTTATTCAGAGCAGCATTTAAAAAGAAACTTGAATTCTTTTTATTTTTTATTTATTATGAATTGTGACACCCTAAAGATGCCGGTGTCTGCATTCCTTGTGTTGTGAGTGGGAGAAACAAGACATTTTGGGATGGGACTCAAGGAATGAGGGGCAACATCATCACCAGTGCAGGGGGTAGTGACCAGGTGGACCATGCCAGGACACGGGATGCTGTTGTGGTCTTGTCTGTTGGAAGTACTCATCCAGGAAAGAGCAGATGTGGAGTCTGGCTTCTGTTTTGAGAGGCAATTAATGCTGCTGCTCAGCACTGGCACCTGTCTTTGTATTTTACTCTAGTTGAATGACTTAACCATTAGAAAAATGGTTTGCATTTTATGTTGGGACATCTCTTGGGGCAAGATTTCCAAGCATTTTCCCAAGTGAGGAGAGTAAAAAAGTTGAGATATATCTGAATAATTCATTTTTCATAAATTTGAACACTCCTCCAAATGTCAATAGAGCTGCCTGCAAGCGGTTATTTCCTCCAACTGTCTGTTCAGCCTCCTAGGGAAATGATGGACCCCTTGGTTATACAGAACCTTTTGGAAAATACTGAACGGTGAAATTAAGTATTATCATAAATCATTGAAAATACAGTTTCAACATTAAAAGTAGATCAAATTATGGAGCTTAATACAATAATTTTCTAGCCTGCTTTTTTTTTTTTTTTCCATACTAAAATTGCAGTCATTTCGTAATTTAAATTTAAATGTCATATTTTCAAATACTAATCTTCAAACTCTTAAAACTTAATTGCTTCATTTAGCAACCTGGGTCCTGACAGCAAAGCCTAACGGCAAAATTTAGACCATGTAGATGTCACCAAAGTCAGGACACACACAACTCAATTCCTACATAAAAGAAAGGCCAGTGGTTGTAAATAATCAGAGTGACATTCCCAGGCTCGGAGTCACCTTAAGACAAGAGGGAACAGTGTGTGTACAGAGGAAGAGGAAAATATTTGAGGGGGGAATGAAAGCAGAGGGGTAAAAATCAAATATTTGTTAGTGGGAAGGTGACTGAAGCTGTTGTCAGGTAAACTGTGTTGGAAATACCCCTACTGGTCATTGCAAGCTGTTTTATCAAGTTTTATCAAGTTTTTATCAAGTTTGTTCCTGATGCACTGATGTCTGATCTCCTGGCTCTGTGGAGCCTGGTGGAAATATAACCATGGAAGAGGTGAGCTGAAGAACCAGCAGGTACCTACAAGGCCACTGAGAAATGGGTGCCATGCACTTTCCTGAGCTGCCTGAGGGACATGCACTGGGACCTGCTATGTCCACTGTGTCATGAAGCCAGTAATTCTAGGGCCAAAGGGCCAAATATCAAAGGTTAAATAAAGGGTACAGCAGAGAGCCTCTCAGTGTCTAATACTAGTGATGGGTTCCAACAACTGAGGCCCTGCCAGGACATCAATGGATGAAGATGTCTTCCTTATACACTTTGGAGACAGACTGGCTAATGCTTTGTAGTATCCTAAAAACTGCTGGAGAAGCTCACAGGGCAAAGTTGCAGATATGAACCCAAGGTGAACAGCAGACTCTGCTCCAGTTGGGCACCTGTGAAGGCATGGTAGGATACAAAATCGACTTCACGTCATTGAGTAGGGTGCCCTGCATTATCTCTGAGCCATTTTGAGCAAATTTAACTGTGCACATACGATGCTGCAAACAAACAAACTTAAGCAAAATATTTAATCATTATTTATTAAGACAAATGATGTTTTAGATTTAATAAATACTGGGCTCAGATTGTGCAACAGGATCCTTGTTATATCAAGGAGTCTGCTAGCCAGGAGAGGAAGGGTCATCCTCCAGGGCTCCCTGGAGCTCTTAGGTAGTGATAAGCTGCTGTTTCCCAATGGTATATATTTTTTAATTGTTGTTGCTGTTGTTGTTTTGGGGTTCTTAATCTTTCCATGTTGATATTTTTCCTTCCCCTACAAATGTTCAAATTGCTACTGATGTTATTTCAACCTGTGTCCGTAGCTTCATCTTATCTTGCTTGGCTCTCCTCTACAAATTTCCTGAGGTTTTTCCCACAATTTTGCTATTTTCCCATCAATTTGAGCTAAGGGCACGGAACTATGTGGGACAGTGGATTAAAGACTAGACAGGAAGCTGCGTGTTTACAGAAAATTGACCTGATAATAGTCAGGGGAGGTCCAGTCTCCCTGATGACTGTCCTTGAGGTCTTGCATTGTCAGTCAGACCACAGAATCACAGAATGGTTTGGGTTGGAAAGGATCTTAAAGATCCGCACTTCTGACCCTACTGCCATGGGCAGGGACACCTCCCACTAGACTGGGTTGCCCAAAGCCCCATCCAACCTGGCCCTGATCTCCTCTAGAGATGGGGCATCCACATCTCTGGGAAACCTATTGCAGTGTATTCCAGTGTATTCCACTCATATGGACATCTCATACCAGACAGTTCTCCAGGTGTCTGCTAGTAGATGTTGCCCAAAGTACTGCTACAGTATGAGTTCTTTGTACAATCCAGAGCACATTGTTTGCATGTTACACCTTGAACTGGACGATAATCTGCCCTGTGCATGTCCAAAGCAGTGAATTACATTCATACTTAGTCCCCTGCCAAAACTAAACTCTAATTTCCAAATCTATCAGATAAAATCCCCCTCTACAACTGAGCAGGAGGGCTGATAACTCACAGCTCTTTGCCTTTCCATGGAACTTTTGAGGCAGTTGTCACAAGTATAGTGGTGTCAACAGCCTCTTCCTGTGCTATATCCTAGAAGCCTCCCCAGAAAGGCAAAATGCTCCAAGGAGATGAAACCAGATTTGGGGCTGATATTTTACAAACACAAAAATACTACTCAGTGTCAAACAGGAGGCTTGACAGAGAGGATAGGTGGGAGAAAAAGAAGGAGGAAAGACAGATTTTTCTCTATCATTGCTAGAATCAGTTACTGAATGTAAGCCAGAGAGTGTCAGGAAACTCCACCAAATGCATTAATGTTCTTTTTTTTTTTTTTTTCCCTCTCCTCTCCTCTCCTCTCCTCTCCTCTCCTCTCCTCTCCTCTCCCTTTATTCCCCTTTCCTTTTCTTTAGTTCCACCCCCCTTTTCCTTTTTCCACATTTTTTTTAGAGTTGACTGTAATCTTCTTACAATCCAGTAGACATCAAATGCTGACTTTTAAGACAAGCAACTGCTTAAGGCCTCATATAGTTTCTCACGTCACAGGCTGTTGTTTCTGCATTTTTGATGTGGGACACTAATCCTGTGTCCCCCTACCAGAATCAGGAGTTCCCAGCATGTGTCCTTTCCCCTGTTCCTCCCATGCACAAGCTGCTTTGCTGCACAACTCAGCTCCCAGTGTCTCCGTGAGGGCTGGAGATGCCAGTGAGGCCCTTGGCCATTGCCCACCTTATTTAGGATGAGAGGGTCTGTTTTTTTTTCTGCAGGGTGACAATGCAGGGAGCAGGGGTAGGTGTAATAGCCTCCTTCAAAATCATGAAACCTACAGGAAAAAAAAAATCTGTTCTTTGTGCTGCTGCCAACAAGAGATGGAAGAATGAGCCTGAATCACTGGCATGACTGCATGTGCTGAGAGTGAAACGCTGATCAGGATGTGAAGGACTAGCACTCAGTTCCCAAGCTTAGACAGCTCCAGCACATTCCTGTGGCTGGAGGCTGTTCCTGGGAGGCCATGGAGGAAGTGCAGCCCTCGGCTCAGGCCTCATCAGGTCTGCACTGCTTCAGCATTGCTGCATGGCACATAAGCCGTCAGCTCAGCTCTGCCGCCCTGGCCAGGGGAAGCCGGGCAGCTTCATACCTTAGGAAACACCCAGCAGCTCTCTCACAGCTCAGCATTGCTTTACCCAGGATGTGTTTTCTCCTGCTCATGTGAGATCTGCCTCTCCAAGGTCATAAGCAGTCACACAGCCCAGGAGAGGAAAAAAAGTCTCTGGCCATTAATCATGGGCTGTTACAAAGGAAGTTTTAGAGAGCAGGATTGATAGGGAAGCAAACAGTTCTTAACCTATCTCTAATGTTCTCCTACCTAAAATGTTAAAGCAATTATCAAGTTTTCTGCGATAATGATCTCGCAGTATTTTGTTGTGATTAAATAAAAATAATGTATTTTTTATGAAACACAAAGGTTTTTATGGTGTATTTTTTTTTTTTCTAGGAGCTTTTTATGCTGTATTTTGCTTCCAGGGATCTATGACACCACTATAATTTTCAGTAGGTCTCTTAAAGGAGAAGAGACAGTTGTCATAATTACTGAAATACTAAGGAGATTACTTCTGACTGTCTCTTTGTTTTCTCCAGTCCATTCCTTTTTCTTTCCATATCTTCCAAGTGGCCTGTTTAATATCTTGTTAATGTTTTTGTTCTCATTAACTTTTTTGGGGTAGCTTACCATGTGGCTGCAGCTCCAGCACTGCCAGAGCACTGCTGTGCTGTGCACACTGAAGAGCTTTGTGCAGGTAGCATCTGTTGGCACTTTGGGGCTGGAGACTGGGACTCACAGTATAAGAAAGATATAAAACTAATGCAAGTTATTTGAAGGAGGGTTACAAAGATGGAGAAATGTCTGGAGGGCAAGGTGTGTGAGGAGCGGCTGGGGTTCCTGGGTGTGCTCAACCCAGAGCAGAGCAGGCTGTGGGGAGGCCTCATGACGGCTGAGATGAAGTCCAAAATGCTAGAGAGGTAAATAGCTATATGTGCAGTAAATAATCACCATTTTAAAAGCTAGCAGACTGAGAGCAGCAGCAGTTACAAACTACAAACCTGGGTGTCAGTGGATGCCTAGATCCCTACGTCAGTCAGACACTATTGAGCTTTGCAGCTGACAGTAAGATAAAGTGCAAATAGGCCAGGTTCTTACATACGTTATCTGGTTCATTTTGCACCGGTGGCTCTGAATGTACAAGTAGTTGGTATCCTGACTACTAAAAGATTATAATCCAAGTTTCAAAAAATAAAGTGAATTTTAAAACAAATGTTCAACCTTTTCTTGCTCCAGATAAACAGCTCATTGGAAAAAACATATTCCAGGCAACATGAGGACAGTGAGGAAGAACTCCTTCAGTGCTGACCTGGGGCAACTTCATCATTTCCTCTCATTCTTCTCATTCTATTATTTTTTTCCTTTTTGGCTGATTTACACCAAAATGATGACTTTTCAAACACCTAGTTATGCTACCAGCGCTTTTGGCTCTCTGACTCTCTGTGATTTGGCTATTTGTCACTCACACAGCATGAAATTGGAATCTAGGAGGGAGCTCTGGGTTCTCACTCCCAGACTCATCATTTTTCCTTCATGGTTTCTTAAAGAAAAACCCAATTCTAGGTTACAGTTACTATGCCAATGAATGCACCAGTTCTCAAACATCAGAAAGCATAATACAAAAATATGGGCTCAGTAGAAGAAGCCCTTTTTACACACTACACAAAATCCTTTTGAACTTGACCTACTTTAGAGGACACTTTCATTCCCTCCTTTTATAATTTAATAAGAATACTTCTGTTATTTTCTGTTTTACTGTTTTTAATTTCCCTACTTCATACTATCAGTAGTTTTATTCTACACATTAGCAGACAGTGGAATACTTTGCCTTGTTACTTCCATATTTTCTAATTGCAACACTCCATCATTAGTCAACAGGTTCACAATGTGAAAAGCAAAGTTGCTATTTCATTTCATGCTATATAATGCAATGCTTCTGGTTCAGTAATTACATTGTGCCAGACTTGTGATCAATCCTGAGATAGCTCACTCTTGATGGATAGCCCCATCATGGACTTTATAAGAGTTAAAGGAAGGGCCAAATTTTTAATTTTGCTCCTCTGTCAATTTAGTTATTTGAACACCACTTTTCAGACTGATATTTATCTCACCAAGATAGGAAAAGATTACAGAAGTAAGAACTTAAAAGAGAGAACTGAAGTTTGAAAAGCACTTTCTGAAGTGTTGGTTTGCAAAACAGGAAAGATAAATTCCACATTCTTGCATGGAAGGCTATTGTGTATTACTCTTTTATGGAGTGCAGACCTTCTAGTCACCTGTTCAGTGTGCTGGAGAAAGCCATTAACAACCTCTCATAACTTTTCCAAGGACTGTGTGAAATGAGCTGTTGGTCTTATTGCTACTACTGCCCAGTAACAGGCCTGTGAAAAAAGAAAATATTTCCAAATGGTTTCTTCTCTGTCACAGGAGTGTTTGTGAGTCAGGCAGTTTTCTAAAATGGCAACCAACTTTCGAAGTGTCATAGAATGTAGGAAGTGCCCTTCCCTAACACAGGAAGAATTACAGCTACATACTTCAAGGAGTGAGTGCCAGAGGGTTGCAAAGACAGCCTGAACCACTGTGCTAATACAATAACAGTGGGGAGGGCTACAACCTTTATGATCAGGTGACACCCAAATGCCGTGGGTAAATGGTAAATCATTATGGGGTGCACTTTTGCCAGATGCACCTGCTGGGAACCAACATCAGGAATAGAATTTTTGGCCAGACAACTATTGTCTTGCTTCAATAAAGTGACATTTATGTTCCAATGTATCTTTATAGAATCATCTGGTTTGATGAGAAAATCTATAGGTGAAATATTCTTATTTCTGCAATAAAATTATGCTGTCCCATTGCTGTTTGACTTTTCACCAGTCTACACCTAAAGCTTTTCAGTCTTATCTCTCACTTCCATCCTTCTGATATCTCACACTTTCTCCAAGGATTGTCAGTGAGATCCCAACACTCAGAAATCATAGAGTTAAATATGCTTCAGAAACTCCAAGTTTGTGTACTCTGAAGAGGGTTTGTTCATCTGACCATGCCTAAGAGGTCATTGCCATTGTTATCTTCCATCTAATACTTCAGGAAAGATTGAGGTTCAGTATTTATCTGGGTGGAAGTTCAAGGGAAAGGGGGTAACAAGGGGACTAGGTTACTAAGGTAGGTAGTACACACTCTGCTGTGACAGTGGTTATAAAGAAAGCTGAAAACAGTGACGAGGTGACAGGAACAGCCATAAAAGTGACCTCCTAAAGTTACTGACAAAAATGAGTATCCACTTAGCTAAGGGACCCTGAGATGGCAGGGCAAAGAAACCATGATAACAAAGTCACCTTCCAGGACAGCAAAAGTCAGCAACACCCCGTTTCAGAAACTGATGTCCTACCCCACTTGTGTAGCCACAGGTGTACAGATTAACTCTCTATCTACCCCAAATAAGCAACTCTAAGAGATCTTCTCTGCACAAGATCTCTACAGCATATGTCCAGAACAGTTGGATGCCTCACCGGCAACTCCTGGCTGACTCCATGGATCCTCTCTGAAGAAGGACTTTTTCCATTATCGATTAGCCTCAATCCTGAGGCTAATTGTGAGTGTCATACCAGTAGCATCTCACGTAACATACAGGCTGTGTGCAGGTTGTTTTGTTGAAAAAAAGCAATAGTCCAAATGGCAAGGTATTCTGTTCCTAAAATGGATGCTTCTGACCCTAAGTATTCACAAGTTTGAATTCTATAAATTCTACTCCTTTATACACTTTTTATTAACTCAGAAGTCTTTTGTTTGCAAGACTGCAGGTTGCTTACAAACACAGTAAAACGCTCCTCTGAAGAGGATTCAGGAGAAATGCTGTGAAGCCAGACCAGGTGATCAGTTACTGTATTTCTGGTATGCATCCTTTCACACTGCAGCAGCAGAATGGTATCCGAGGAAGTAAAAACCTAGCAGAAAAGTGGGGACAACTTTGCATACAATGGTGGAGAGAACTAATGGCTTTCTGAATGACTAACACTAGACTATACCTAACAGAAGTAGCGCTGTTCCTGTTCCAGTTTGGAACTGGAGAGATCCTTTCGCCTATGAATACAGCAGAAATTTTGTACTAACCCAAACTGGTGCCTGGTAAAGCTCTTACTCTAACTGACAAGCTAAGGGCTATCACCCACCTCTGAGAGGTAGATGAGAGAAAAACAGCATTTCTGTCGAATGAAATATGCATTGTAATATGATTTTTAAAAAAAGTTATTTCTATTTGATCTTTTATATTATATCAGTATTTTTCAAATGTTTGTCTTCAAAGCATCTTGACAGCATTTTCTGGAAGCAATTCTTTTGGAGGCAGAAGCAACCATAGCAACTTGCCCTGCTTCATCTGTAACACAAAAGGATCCTTTCTGTGCATCAAAGTGCACAGCCATCTCCTCCTCCTTCCTGTGGCCTGCCAGCTTCCCTTCCTTCAAATTGTTTTTCCATCTGCAGTATTTATACAAATTGCAACGTTTCTGCAAGGAGGAGACAAGGCTGTTTATTTTGTAGGCTTTACTCAGACACTTGTCAATTTAACTGGACTGTTCTCTAGAAAAGAAAATTCAGTCTATTTGGAGATGCCAGCTTTTATTCAGGATGAGCAAATTCATTCAAATAATGAGTCCCTCATGCCCTTTTCACACTGTCTCTTTTGATAGATGACCGTTGTTAAGTCTGAGTGGTTCATATGTTTATTCACTTTGTAGAAAAGAATTATTTCCTGTAGAACAAAAATCTTTGTGGGAACAAGAAATGGAGCTCTGAAAGCTTCAGTCCGCATGTTTTCATCTTAGAGTTCAGAAGGAGTTTAGGGGGAAAACAAAACAACAAAATGAAGTAGGCCTTGAAAAGCCTTCTCAAACCTCTACCATTGCCAAACAGAAGGGAAAAGCTTTTGGATGGATGAGACAGGTTAGTTTTACCCTACTGATGATGTGTTGTTGCGCTAGTAATTCTGTTCCCATCTGTTCCCATCTCTTGTGGTCAGCAGAGCTTCTTACGCGGCAATGATGATGACAGAAGCATGGCTCTTACTGGCTGAATTGGTTCCTACTCCTCACCAGCATCGTGCTAATGTCCTTCCTGTGCCTATACCAGGGGAATCTCCTTGTGCTCAGCACTGTCTTTACTTCTCTTTATTTGGTAGAGATCTGAATAGAAAAAGGTGTAGGTGTGTGTGTATGTATGTGCATGTTCATACAAGCCAAGAGGTACAGAAGAATATAGGTTCTGACAGAGAGGGATACCAAAGACTGTAGGGTAGGATCCCACTGCTGATGCAGACAAATTATACAGTGCATGGACTTGCCACTATCCAAATGCATGCTACAGATCTGACATGCATGGCATTTGTGCTTGGGCCATATTCACCCCTATGAGCAGAAGGCTGATATTTTACTTTATTTCCCAAGCCCAGTGTGGTACAACAAGTCTGAGTCCTGGGACAGGCAGTCTTCTACCTGCTGCACAGCATATTCACCATCATTCCTGTGATGCTGTGAAATGGATCTAGAGAAGAAGAAAGGGATCACGAGCAAGGACAGCTGAAAAATTTGGAGATGCTCCACAAAAGAAAGCAAATTTCCAATACCAATAAATCCTAAGGAAACTTAAAGTGCTTATGTCTATCCAGTGACCAAGAGGACATCGTGTGCAGTGACTCAAAGTCTCCTGAGCCAAAAATAATAAAAATTAAAAAAAAACTTTCTTAAAAATGTTAAAGAGGAAAGAAGAAACCAGGTCTGTTGCTGAGAAGTTTTCATACTGATTATTCAAACTAATGGGATGAGACTGAAATAAATAGATTTCAGGCTGAAATTGTTCCTCCATAACAAATGATGGACTTGCCTGGTGAGACTGTCAGAAAATTAGGCGTGCACAACGGAAAATGAAATCATGCAACCAGATGGTGAGGTGGAGTTGCTCAGGCTGGTTGTATAACACACTTCCCTGACAGAATTTCCTGCCATAGGCCTGGGACATGGAACTGCCCTGGGATGGGTGTCTGAGATAAGAGAGCAGATATCATTTATGATGTGTTAGAACAACTGACTTCACTTTTCAGGGATACAAGAAAGCAGATTTCAGTACAACAGATATAAATGTAGAGCTTTGACTCCCTTTTTTTCTTTGCTTTTAGGGGAACTAAAACCAAACACTCCCCTAGACTCTGGATATTTCAATCTAGGACTTTGGTTTGTTTCTTTCAAAAATCCAATCTTCTATGTGAGTTTCTGCAATCATTTGATATGCTGTTATATTGGTGGGAACCTCCAGGGACATACAGGTTTGCAAGAGCTGGGCATATTTGCATCAAAAATAGAAAGAATGTATCAACTCATTTCTCACTGTACTCTCTTCCAGTGATTTCCTATACATCTGCACCAAAGCCTGACACAGCACCGAGATGACTCGATGAGGTTACAGATGGACAGACATCCTCATGACAAAAATACCAAGCAGTCCATCTCTTCAGAGGCACAGCAGAAGATGCAAAGGCTGCATGAGAGTGAAAATCAGGATATGGTCCTCTCTGTAGATAAGGGCAGATGCCACAGTGTACTGAGTGATCTAGGGGTAGCCATCCCTGTGTAGTGGCAGCCATGTGTAATATTTTTCCCAGGATTACACAGAATTCAATTTCAAAGGGAATTCGACAGGTAACTGTTAGCATCTCACACATATTGTGAAGAAAACAAGCAAAAAAGAAACAGGACACCAAAAAAATCCCCACAAAAAGCACCTTATGCATTTGGTGCCATACTGGTGACAAATACAAAGTGAAGCTGCCAAAAAACTTTTTGTCCTTTTTTCTTTGTGTGTGGGTATATTGGAAATCATCCAAAAGAAATCAAATCAAGAAATGCAACACCAATTATCAAATATGTATAAACTAATCGTTTCTGCCCGAAATACCAATTCAGAGGACATGTTCACCTACTCATCACATTTCCCACCAACATTAACTGAATGAGGTCATAGGCCCACTGGGAGTAGGCAGGGAAAAAGTCATCGCATGTTCTCAGCAGCATGTGATGATAACTCACTGCCGAGCGTGGTTGGGTTCGCATTCCTCCTTGTCCTCCCTCTTGCAGTCTGTGTCTGCTCTGAGTTTGGGTAGCTGCATTGCTCCGTCACCAGCTTTGGGGAAAAAGCCATCCCAGAGGTGCCAGCATGGGACTTCACTTCATTCCTTTATTCCCTAAGTGTCCAGCAAAGGCTGCTGGCCATAGATCATCAAATCCATGATCAGAGAATGGCTTGGGTTGGAGTGGATCTCAAAGATCGTTTAATTTCAATCCCTCTGCCACACTCAGGAGTTGCCAGCTGCTAGATCAGGCACTAAATCAGGCAGCCCAGGGCCTCATCCAACCTGGCCTTGAACACCCCCAGGGATGGGGCATGCACAGCTTCTCTGGGCAGCCTATGCCAGAGCCTCACCACCCTCTTAGTGAAAAATTTCCCCCTGACATCTGATGCCCTTGGTGACTGCAGGTAAAGTGGAGGCAGATGGGAGCATCTCGGCACTTGGGCTACAGCTGAAGCAGCAAGTGTGTCATGTCTTCGAGAGAAACATGGGCAGCTCTGCAGCTGAATAAGGGCAGGGTGGAGGAGTTCTCTGTCTTCACCTGAACATACCTGAATAAATCTCACAGTTGTGCTGTGAAGTCTCCTTCCTTCACGACAAGGTTTTCTTGGCTTGATGAGTCTTTCAGATATATGAAATACGAGTGGGTAAAGCTTGTGATAATGGAGCTCAGGGACACATGGCTCAAGAATGACTTAGGTTGGGAAAGCCTGCTGTACAATGAGTATATTAAAAAGAAAGCTATTTAATTTATCTGAGGGAATGGATCCTCTTGATTAAATTTTAGAAATATCTACATGGGAGATTTCTGCTGGTAGAATTATTGCAGATTAAGGCAAAACAACAAGATTTTAATTTTCTTTCACTCAATGTCTTTAAGTCAGTCCTAAGTGGTATTCAAAAGCCCAGCACCAGCATGGGAAGTCCTGCTGCCCATGGCATGTGGCCTGATGAGATACCTGTAATTTTCCCTTCTGGACTGTAGACATGTGAAGAGTGCAAAGCGGTGCCCAGGGTTCCCATGTGTCAATGACACCCAGTTTTCTAGCAAGGCACACACTCCGGGTGCCAGGTGGGTATTGTGAAATGGGAATTGACATCCCCCACACAAAGACCAGCTTGTGAAACCACCATACAGGATTAGCCCGTGAAACCAAATGACCAGCCTGCACCTCACTGTAGGTGTACCCATTACCATCTGTGTTTTCTCAGTCATCTTAGTGCTACATGCATAGTATGATGCTGCTCTTTGTCTCCTTGCAGTCCTTCAGTTTGATGGCTTTTTCCAACAGTTTGCTTTTAGTCTGCTACAATTGCTTGCTCCACCAACAGAGATAACCTCCTAGCACTATCACTATCCACATCTCCTTTTCTCTGCTGGGACTTTGTTTTAAAATCTTATTTAGAGGTGAAAATATCTCTCTTTCTTGTATCTAGAGAGCTGTGACTGTAACCATTAGAAGGTCAAGCAACTGCAAAATGTAAAATGTAACTGTAAAATAAGGAGTCTCCTAGTAGCAGGAATTTGGGAAATGCCTAGTACCTAGTGGTGAAAGGAGCAGAGGGGAGCAAGAAGGTTAGGGGGAAGCAAGCTGTTATGGGATGCAAGGTTTTCATGTATCAGTTCTCTTTTTTTACAAGGCATAAATACATGGCAAGGATGTCCATTTCCCATTGGGATGGGTGAATCAGGATCTCTGGCTGTGCAGGTGACTGTTAAATTTTGTGCATGATAACACTTTTGCATGGTAACACTTTAAACCACAACCTTCACAGCACCTCCCAGCACATGCGGCTGCATCTTCTGCACAGTGACCTGGTCTTTCTGTCCCAGAAACCTGTTTGTTCCCTTGTCTTTCTGACTCACTGCTGACACACTAATGGCCAAGAGTTCAAAACACTAATCAAATATACTTTTAGTGTGACCCTAGTCTCATACTGGACAACTCTGAAACTTTTTTCTCTTTTGGCCACCAAGCAACTGTTCTTATCACTCTCTAGATTCTTGAGCTTAGCAACAGCACTGTTTCGTATTGTAGAAACACTTCTCCAGTGAATAATGTCATCAGAATAGCATTTAACTTCCGAGAAGCTCAAGGCCATTGAAAGTTTCCTAGATAATGCTTGTTAAAATCATTTTAGTTAGCAATTTCAGAGGTGTGCCAATTTTGCATCTGATCTTCTTGCAATCACTGATCTCCACCACATGCTGCAGATGGCATCCAGGTTGCTTATTGGAGCATGGAGATTTTAGGAGGTGACTGACTAATTGAATGCTTGCCTTTGATCACAGAAAAGTGGACTTGCAGAAGCTGTAATCCCTAGGAAAATAGATGAACAGTTTTTAGGGTACCTCATTTCGGATAAACAGTGTTTCACAGTGAAAGAAGTTTCCTGAAGGCTACATCTGCCTACTAGGTTAACATTTATAGCTGTCTGTATGTGGGCTGGCTGCTTGCATACTCATCTGTTGCTACAGTCATCTCATCAATGCCAGCAGTCCCAATTAATGCTGAACACGTAATGCTTGCCACAGTGGTCATCTGAACAGCAGTGCTAGCAGTAATCCCATTTCCCATTCCCTCCAGTTCATAAATCCAAGAGTCTGTAGGACCTCCAGTACTGTGTCCAGTTTTGGGCCCCTCACTGCAAGAAAGATATTGAGGCCCTGGAACGTGTTCAAAGGAGGGCAACAAAGCTGGTGAGGGGTCTGGAACACAGGCCATATGAGGAGAGGCTGAAGGAGCTGGGAATGTTCAGCCTGGAGAAGAGGAGGCTCAGGGGAGACCTTATTGCTCTCTATAACTTCCTGAAGGGAGGTTGTAGTGAGCTGGGGGTCGGCCTCTTCTCTCGTGTCATTAGTGATAGGACCAGAGGGAATGGCTTCAAGCTACGGCAGGGGAGATTCAGGCTGGACATGAGGAAGTATTACTTTTCAGAAAGGGTGGTCAGGCACTGGAATGGACTGCCCAGGGAGGTGGTGGAGTCACCGAGCCTGGGGGTGTTCAAGGAAAGGCTGGATGTTGTGTTGAGGGACATGGTTTAGTGGGAGCTATTGGGAATAGGTGAACGGTTGGACTGGGTGATCTTTTAGGTCTTTTCCAACCTTGGTGATTCTATGATTCTATGATTCTATTAGGATTGCTGTTCAAGGATGCCGATGGAATAGTTGAATTCCTGTGTAGATGGAGGTCCTTGAACACATGTGGTCTGATCAATGACAGCTAATGACTAATTCATCCATCACTAAATCAGCTCACAATGATTTGTATCTTCCTCTTCCAATCATGGTGTCAATTACTTGTATGTTGAATCAGATGGAACCAAGATATTGCTGCTTTCACACCCCAGTGTTGTGTTTTCGACCACACAGTAATACTCCTGCATGTGAAATGGCCTCAACTGTAAAGCCCAGTGAGTCTTTTGGAAACTTCTGGGGTTCAGTGTATAGGCCATAATGCCAAAAACTAGAAGAGCAGCTGGAGGTGCTAAAACTGTTCATACTGGTCTTCTATGCTTGGTCATGTGTAACCAGCATGTGTAATCTATATGGAAGAGCTTAGGCATAAAACACTGCCCAGGTTCTTCAAGGCTGGTAAATTCAGCTTTGCTGCTCTTTCATACATCAGGAGGAGTTATTCACACTTTGTAACTCTGAAAACATTTTTTTCATTCCTGGTCACTGAGTACCACTGAGCAGAAGCAGAGCTACGTGATTTCATTAGGGACCCTAATTTTAGTGAAGCCCCCAGAAGTTCAGTTGTGACACAGTTAAAAACAAACAAACAAACAAACAAACAACAATTAAAGAATAAATAAATGAAAATGTGATAAATTACCACTTATTTCAATTCTTTTATTATTACTATTACTATTCTTTAAATTTAATGAATTTACTAGTCTGGGGAGGGAGACCAGCATTTCCACATATATATGAAAACATCAAATACAAAAGAATAATTTGGGAGTTTATTTATATTCATATAACTTATCTATTTGTTTATTTATTTATTATTTAATTTGGGAGTTTATTTCTATTTATGGTAGCCAGACTTAATTACCTTTAAGGACTCCTTCCCACTCAGAAGATTCTGTGATATAACATAAAATGAATTTTGCTGTACAGACTGGTAAAGAACTCTCTGGATGTTTTTAGCACTGAGTATTTTGGTGAAATAAAAACATTATAAAAACATTATTGCTTTGGATGAGTTTTCGGGAATGTTTAGGAAATATTATAATCTCCACCAAAACGTTGTTTTTGCATGTTCTTATGCTTATCTTGGGAGCTGAGCAGATGGGCAATTCTGAAGCAGTGGGGAAATAAAAACCAGGAAAAAATGGTAAGACAGGAGATCCTAAAAAAGACATATGCAGAGACAAAATGTGTGCTGTATCTCAAATGAAGGTTTAGGGTGAGGGGATGCTGGGCATGTCCATCTCACAAAGCTGCATTGTGCCAACACCCATTACATAGCCTCTCAAGTCACTGATGGATGCTGTCTGGTGCTCGTACTGCCACATGTCCACCAGTGTTCTCTGAAACAAACGGGAAGTGTAGAAGCCAGTGCATGTGTTGAGCACACCTGTTGTGTTATACAGGGAGAAGAAATGTCATGCAACACTGGACTCACGTTGGACGCAGCTTTCTTCTGTCCTCACCCCCACACTGTTGACATTCCAATGGTCTGAAAGGTAGGTCACATGAACTGGAAGTGTTGAAACACTGGCTTTAATTTAGCTCTGCTGTGAGAGTAGGGATGTAGTTGATTCTTATTAGAGAAGCATAGAATAATTTGGGCTGCAGGGAGGCACTGCTGGTTTTCTGTACCAATCCCCTCTCAAAGCTGGGACCTCCAAGCTTGGTGGTAGATCAGATTCCTAAGAACCACATCCAGCAAGTCTTAAATGCCCCCAAGAATGGGGCCCCCACAGCACCTTTGGCCCCATGTTTGACCTGCTCCTCTGAGAATTTTGTTTACAAGTCTCTAAACGGATTTCCCCCTGCTGCAACTTTAATCCATTTGGTTTTGTCCTTAGAATGTTTCTTTGTCCCTTCAGCTCTTTGTAAGCGATTCGTGACGCACTGTTTCTGGAGATACTCTCTGTTCCCTTGGAATGCTCTCCCTGTGAATTTGTGCTAACGAGAGGTTTGAATTTCTGCTTGATCACTAATGACAACTCGATACTAAAGATTTGGCTATTCTACATCTCATTCCAAGGGTTTTCTCCAAGTACTGCTCATTTTTATGAATACTGCTAAAGTACTCTTTGTTGCTGTTTCATCTGTGAATCTTTCTGTTTGACAGAAATGGTAGCTGGAACCATGGTGCTTGGCATATTTTGCTTATTTTCACTGTGGGCTGACCCCAAGTTTCACACTGACTGAAACGTTGCTCAGCGGCACTTAGTCATGCACTGATGACCTGTGTCAATTTTCAATACCACTCTTGGAAAACATACAAAATTTTTCTTTCCTATTCTTTCTTCCCTCAAAGAGCATAAGAAAGGATGTTCTAGAAAGGGATGTCTTTTATCTTAGCATTATTTTAATAAACAAATATTTTTAATTCAGTTTCAGGAATTATCCAAGTGGTCTGATTCAAAAATGGAAATCTTTCTGATTGAAGACTTTTTACATAAGCAGAAAAGAAAAATTTGTGATCCTGCCTAGAAATTTTTTCTTCCATTTTCCATCTGCTGGGATGCCCTTCAGATATCACCTTTACACAACTGTGGCTTTTGTCTACGTAATAAAATTAATATTTGGGTATAAATCTTATTTTCATAATGAATCACAGTAAATTGGCCTGCCGAAGTACTGTTGAATTATTTTAACTTCTTTCAGACACATTCAGAGGGAAGTTAGGCTATTTGGCACTATATGCATGGAAGAGTTATATATTTACAAACCTTCATCTGTCTTTTTTCTTCATAGCCAAACTCATAAATGAAGCAGCTGTTCCAAAACTGTCAAGGTAATGTCACTCGCTTCCGTGAAGTCATCACATCACTTGTATTGCCATAACAGCCTAACACTGTCTGTGCCTAATGTCACAAAAACACTGAATTGCCACCGTTTTGAAAATAATTCTGAAGTGATGACTTTAGACGCAGCCTTCCTGCAAAATGTTCTGAAGGAAATCACCATTTGAGCAAGAAAACTTTCAAAAATGAATCAGTAGTACTATATATTAATTGCACTGCAGCTGCTAATTAGTCAAATGAATCGATATTTCTGACAATTAAAGTATGTTGTCTCCCTTTCCCCTTTCTTCTTTTCCATGCAATATGAACTATTGAAGATTTCTACAAAGATAACACATGATGTAAATAGTACAGAAAAGACTTGAGCGCAATTTAAGATGGACAAACATAAAAATACATGCTTAAGTAAGAACAAACTACTACAGTAATGCAGAATGAAAGATGAGTGACTCTGCAGCTTTACTGCAAAAAAAAAAGATCTGCCATAGCACATAACCAGAAGAAAATGAACTAGTATCCTTGTGTTTCTGCAGAAAGAATAAATAATGAATATAAAAATAAATACTAAATTCAAGAGTATTGTCTGCAATACACGTGAAAGAATCAGTGTGCTTTAACTGTGCCTTCTCTTTAGGTCTGAGCTTCAGGTGCTCAGTATGGGAACTCAGGATGGTTCAGCTGGGAAGAGTCCTGAGACAACAGTGTAAGCAGTCTAAAGTGCAGAAGTTCATTTGAGGTTAGGAATGATGGAGGTCTGGAAGTACTATACTGTATTGCTTCACAGAAGTGGACTCGGTGGTTACAAAATCACAACCTTTACCAGAGATAAATGAAGACTTCTTGGCACAGAGAAGCCATTCAAGCTATGGCAGTATTGGATTTGAGAAGGATTTTGAGTTCAGTGTAGGTGAGCAGAACTTAGAAGGGAAAATGAGGTTTTTGAGAACCCAGAGCTGGGAAGGAAATTCACAATGAGGGTGAGCAGGGCTTACAGAGAGAGAGGTGTGATGGGAATATGCCAGACATAGGAGATGCTGTGGACATTAAATTAAGGAAAGGGAGTCGGAAGGTGGGGGGAACAACAGGAGTGCTGTGAATGGAAAAGCAGCCAGAAAAGCAGCTTATCTACAGCTGGCCATATGGACACTACACAAAGTGACTTGTGTGCATACTCTGTGACCACTACTGAGAGTGGTAAGATGGCATAGTATGACTCTGGTGGGGTGGGCTTCCCTTTCATTACATCGACTGGAAAAAAAAAGCTTCTGTTTCTTGGTGTGATTGTTAAATCTCCAGAGACTTTCTTCCATGTGGACTACAAATTGCTAGTGCTGCACTACAAACACACGGTCCCAAAAGGTTCCAGTGGTCTTCAGAAATAGTGCTGGGTGGAAATGTCAGCCCATTTCCTCTTTGGTCCAGGATTGCCATGATTGATTTATGGAAACAGTGCACACAACTTGACAAAAGTAAAAGCAAAATATTGATGGTAATGGATTATTTTTCCCAAGTTAATTTAATGTCACAGTAACTCCTGGCTTTCAGTCTTAATATGGGTTGTGAAAATCAGGTGGCCAGGTCTGAATGGAGGGAAGGTGAACATGATTGCAATCCTATCAGCTCAGTATGCCAATGGCTCAGGTGTCTTGTAGTCTTCTTTCAGGCTTTACATGTCTCCATGACAAATATAATGGGAGGAGAAGGGAGCAGCAGCATTGGAACATCAGCTTTCATCTTCTATTGAGCAACCTGTCTGAAAGCAGTGGCCCTAAATACACCCTCACCCCTGAGTCTGATCATATTTGATGGAGGGTAAGAGGAGATGGGCTAGAAACTGTGCCCGCATGCTTAGGAAAGAAACCTTCCCTTCAGTTCTGAAAACTGAAGAATTTCAGATTCAATTGCATCATGCTTGCCATTTCAAAGCCTTCAGTGACTGATCTCATACTTGGAGAATATCAAACCTGAGTCCAACAGTGCAACTCTGCTTGTCTAACTGCTTCTTTTCTGAGGGCTGCTGCAGCTCCATGGCAGCTCCCTCATACTCAGAAATGTCTCTAGAGAATGACCAAGCATACTTTCTTAACATTAATCATTGCAATAATTACTTATTTTAAAATGAAAATATTTTCTTTTGCTATGTTTTCTTTGGGAATGATACAATTCAGCGTTTCAAAAAGTGATTTATATCATTGCTTTGTGTTAGAGTTAGCATTAAATATTCCCTATGTATTTAAGAAACGAACTGAACTATTATACCCAGCCTTTATATAAATGAATCAATTTTCATTTATGTGCTACCTTGGGTCTAACCCATGGAATTGTGCCAGAAACAAGAAGTGAAATCAGCTTGCCTGCAAGTACGTGGGACCATCTCCCAGAGCCTTGTGGTGTTGCTCTGTTCAGTGGCATGTTGGCTCAGCACCTGAATAGTCTGCTGCTTTTTGCGTGATCTCCAATCCTGAAATAGATGGCAGTGTTCCATGGATTGCAAAGGGACATTAAGACACCTTGAAAAGTCTCTTGGAAAGACAAATTGCCAAGAAGTCTGAAGAGAAGTTTGGAGAAAAACATTGGAAATTAGACCTTGCATTCTTCAAATGCTAAACAGTAAATCAAGATTCAGAGGCTGCGGAGAAAATTTAAGTTCTATACAGAGAGAGTGGTGAGGTGCTGGAACAGGCTGCCCAGAGAGGTTGTGGATGCCCTGTCCCTGGAGGTGTTCAAGGCCAGGTTGGATGGGGCCCTGGGCAGCCTGGTCTGGTATTAAATGGGGAGGTTGGTAACCCTGCGTGTGGCAGGGGGTTGGAGATACGTGATCCTTGAGGTCCCTTCCAACCCTGGTCATTCTGTGATTCTATGATTCTGTGAAAGAGAGAAACTACAGAACAGGCAGTGTGCTGGACCTCTGTGAAAGAGGTGGGAACCTGTTCAGATGTCTTACATCTGAAGCCCACAACCCAAATCCCATTAAAACAGTGGGATACTGGCTGTTCTGGCTGGGGTTTTTCTGTGCCACTTGGGATGAAGAATTAAGAATTAACAGAGTAGCATAAATGCTGATATAGCTGCACTGATAAGAGTTAACTCACTTCAGTCATAGGAGATACAGATTCAAGTTCCTTCTGTAAACCTGGTTAAATGCATAAAGAAAGCTGCCTTGTACCTCCAGAGATGCTCAGAATGGCTGTGCTGATCTGTCTTCTGCCCTTTCCATCCAAAGACTTGTGCCTGAGGTGTGCTGCAGATGCATCTAGCATCAGGCCCCAGCAGGGAGATGCATTTTCACGTTCTCTCACCTCTACTTACAGAATTTTGATTTCAGGGCATCCAGTGGTTGCCATAATTAGAGCTCCCACCAGCTCACTACTGGCATCAGCAATTTTAATTAAAGTGTGCTAATCAACATAATCTTTTGGAGTTGAGGGTGATCAGTTATCTCTAGGTGGTAGTGCTATGTAAACAATAGAGGTGAGAGCAGGAGGGAGTCCTAAATCGCTTGTTTGCACACAGGTGGAAAGCAAGCTACCTCCAGGCTTCAGATGTTGTGAAACTGAATATCATAAACATACACTTTCGAGGTCATTCCAGTAACTCTGCCCTTGTATGATTGATATTGCAGAGCTATTCTCACTCCTTTTCATAATTTGCTTGTTGGACTTAGGTCTCCAGAAGTAGGAGTCTCCTTGTCAAGTGTAGACATCTGCAGAGTAAATGTTAACATACAAATCAGTCATCCTTGGTTGCCTTAATCAACAAAAAAGTAGAGATCGGTAAGGGATGATGGTATCTTCCATTAACAGTCATCTAAAATCAATCAGCTATGCCATATCATACACATTTCTAGGTATTTACAGTGGAGATATTAAAAGTTATTGTCATCACAAATGTCAACAGATATTCTCAGATATCCTTTCTCTTTTTTGCAGTCTTGTGGCCTGATCTGCTCAACAAGGTCTGAAGATTCTCTCCAGACACATATCACATACCCTGGTATGGTGGAAGAAGGAAAAGCATCACCTCTTTTGCAATGCTGTGGACTTGATGACTGCCGTAATATGTAACAATAACATTATTGGATTTAAACTTCTACAGTTTTATATCTTCCATATCCCCTGAAATTTCTACACAATAAGACCAAAGTAGGTGTAGAAGTCTCACCAGATCGGAATGTTTCACCTACATCACTGGTTGCATCTCATGTCAGACTGAGTCTCTTAGTGTCAGACTCAGTGCCTTAGTACCAGAATTTTCAGAAGAACAGATAAAATAGAATAACTGGATAAGTATTGTTTTCCTTCTTCAATCTTAGAAAAACATATGATTCCTCTTAAAGCACTTTGAAGTCCTCTTCCATAGTTTAGCCTTATCAAAATTCTTTACAGTTATTTAGAGATTTGTCACTTTTTAAAAAGAAATGTAGGGCAAGGCCTTTGTAGCTCTTTAATGTTTTGTGCTACTGGAAGGAGATGGATTGGTGCCCTTAAATCTAATCCAGGACCTACAGCAAACTCATAATTTGTTGGACTCCTAGTAGGACACCAGATAGAGTACTCAAAGGCATCTCAGGTGATCCTAATTACCTAGGTTTATGCAGTAAAAGTAAGACTTCAGTTGATCAAATAACTCTTTCAATAAGAAAATTCATTCAGCCACATGTGGCTATCCTATGCTTTTTTTCTGATTCTCTTCAATGGCTGAGGCATCTTTGGGACTGACTGATATGACTAGAGCTGATGGGACTCCTACTGGACCTGTAGCTGGAGGCCAGGCAGAATGGTATGGGGCATCGTGCTGGCACCAGATGTCTATGTCTAAGAGATTGGATCAAGTTCTGCTGTGTGTATTCTTTCTGAGGACAAATCTTTGAAAAGATGTGGATGATATTTGAGTAAATACCTCAACATGAATAGTATCATTTATTCAGTAGCTTCCTTTATTCATTTTTTCTCACTTTGAGCCAGTGATTGCCTCAGTGGCTGAAGAAGAAGCAAAACAGAAGCATGGAAAAGAGCTGAGGTTATTGTGCCAGGAGGACAGGATGCAGCCCAGCTGCCAACAGAAGCTGCATCACTGCTTCTTGGTGCCTTGTAGCAGCCCTGATCTAATGACAAAGCCTTGGATTCTCATACCCATAGTACTAGAAATCATAACATTCCTGAACCTGACCTGAGGGTGAGTTCTCCCACAGGTCATATTTCCTGCCTGTAGAAGGGAGGAGGTTATCTTCTGGCACAGATGCTCAAATGTCTTAGCAGGGAGAAACACGGATGAGTAAGTAATGTGAATCTATGGAGAAGGGTAAAACGCAAAAGAAAAAGATTCTGAGGGGTAGCTGAGATAGATATGCGAAAATGGTCATAGGAGTCATTAAAAGTTACCCCTTTGAATAAGATAATAGAGTAAGCTAATGTGGTGAGGGTGGAACTCCCCAGATGATAGTCTGTTCTCTGCTGTACCAAGTTCCCATCTAGTTACCTTTCTTAAATTTTATTATTTTATTTCAAATTCATAACCATGGCATTTTATTACAGGCATCACAGTCTTCTCTTCACCACATCTAACCAAGCTTTGTTTGAGCAAAGCATTCCCTGGCCAAGGACAAGGCTTGGAAGTGGTAAGGAGATGGAATTCCTGTGGCTGCTGGCATGTGCCCCGTATGCTACCCTATGGCAGTGATGCTCAATGGCAACACTGGTCTTGATGCTCCATCGAGAATCCTTTCCATGTGAGTCCTTGTAACTAACCTGGTAGTTACTGACATCTCAAAGGACTGCAGGGTTTGGCTGTCAAGTGGAAACCCATTTAGGCTCCATGGGGTGACATTTAAAAGTGCCGTGATGTGCCATCTGCTGAAAATGTGAAATAAATGCAATACATCAAAGAGACAGAGCAGGAGGAAAGAGGAGTAAAACAGGAAGACAGTAAAATATCCCAGGACAGCAATGGCATCGCTCACAGTCCTGAATGAAGGAAGGCTGAAGACAGACTCCTAGAAAAACAGACAGGCACAGTAGAACAGAGTAGACAGCATTCCTTATATTCAGTCTCCCAGGCTGTTCAGCCTCAAATCAGTAAATCAGTTACTTTACAACATTACAAAAAATCAAGAGAAACCTATTATATTTTTAACAAAAAGACTTTTTTTCTTTTTTTCTTTTTTTCTTTTTTTTTTTTAAATGGAGTTGTAAGAAGAAGTATGAGAGAGCTCACAGCTTTAATCAAGCAGGAAAGTCAGACAAGTCACCATACTGGCCACAGACAGAAACAGTTCATAGTAACTCATGAATGAAATAAACACACCAGTAAAACAAGGATATACAGTAGGTTGTGTCACAGCCATTCACTGTATAGTTAGATGCCCTTTCCCTCTGAAACACCTGCACACTTTATAGTCATTACGCCTTAGGGGTAAGCATCACCTTATTTTCACCTTTGCCTGCACTGTAAGAACTGCTCACCCTCAGCCTAGATTACAGTTAGTGGAAAGATACAGGCTTTTTGTGCTATGATTCAGCAGTTCAGTGTTTTAATGCCAGCTTTAAGATGAGATCATTCAATTTCATTTATTATTTCTCTCTAATGACTGTAAAGGGTGTCTGGAGTATTTGAGATAGAGAAATTCATATCTATGTTGTTGATACTTGAACTGAAGCTAACTCTTTGCTGTTTCATGCCTATCTGTATTAGACAGGATGAATCTCATCTTCATAATGCTTTTTTTATTTGTTCTTTGCTGCAGTTGGTGAGTGCTGCCCACCATTTGGCACCATTAGGCTCCGCTCTCAGCCTGCAATCCTTTTTGTGAGGGCCTGCAGGCCTGGGACCCAAGAGGAGAACCAGCAACTGAGGCTGGGAGGATTTAAGCTATCGACTTATGACCACTTGTAGGCATCAGAAGTTGTGATTAATCCAAATCTGATCTGACCTGCAGTCTGGACTCTGACATGGAACTGCTGCCCTGGTGGTAAGATCTTGGATTTGCAGACCACCACAGTGTCTAGCACAGCCAAGGGGAATGGCCATCGCATCAGAGTAGTGATGGATGTGCCTTCTCCCGTAGACACTGAATTTGATTCAAATGGTGCCTAGTAGCCTTTCCCTGATGTCACTGGAAGGATGTATGATGAAGGCTGAGGTTGCCAGGCACTGAGAAAAAATCTACATACCAAGTCAGTTTGAAAGATTACTTCCCCGCTCCCTAGTATGACGTCCTTTGAACTCCCCAGGGAACAAACACCATCACTAAATGCTTCCGTAACCTATCAGTTTCAGTGACTACTAATAAAATACCCAGTGAATAAACATTGCAATACTCTGACATTTTAGAGTTCTCTCTCTGTAAAGGCTTCAGAGTACTTCACAGACGTGCACTCAGACCATATTAGATAAGGTCCTGCATCCTGGAGCAATTAACGAACCACTCTGTTCAATTTCCCAGGTGACACCCCTACTTGTCCCTAACGATCAGAAAACAACTCAAGCTCTGGCGATATTATAAGAACGTTTGTTGTTTTATTCTTTTTGGTGGGTACAAAAACCACAGTTTCTTACACAGAACAAGATTATAAATAATATCTGTAACATGAGTGACCCGTAGTCTCTTTTGATTCTACACTGCAGACTGACGATGTATTCTAAACATTTTTTCATTTTCTTTCTTGTATTAGACAGATGCAAATCTGTGGAACACGGAATGATGGAACAGAATGAAGGTAACAGCAAACAAGAGGATGACCAACAACTTTTATAAAAAAAAAGTCTCTGAATTTTATTACAGTGATGGCATTTTATATCAATTATTGCAATGAACTGTTCCCTAAGATGGTTAGAAAAAAGAATTGTGTTGTCCTCTACCGAATTTACATCAGTTAAAAAGCAAGCATGTTTCAATATTCCTCTTTTTTCAAAGAAAATGTAAATAATTTCTTTATTTTTTTTCACAGGATTTACATATTTATTATTTTCTTATCACAGTTTAGTGATTCATTTCTACAGCTGAACAGCTGAATATTCTTCCATTGTATATATTGATGTTCTGGAGACACAGGTTAGCATGTTCATTGACTTCTATAGCTATTTTTCTCTCTTTGTCAAGACAAAGACTGAAATGTTCTCTTTTCTGAGCATGTTCTTCACAGTTTAATGCGCTAAATTGGAAAGTCTTATTAGTTTTTAGTCCACTCAAGTGAAATTTGTTGCTGTTAATACGCCCTTCCCAGCCCCCTCCCCCCAACAAAACTAAATTATGAATTTTCCTGATATAAAATCTGAGTTTGGGTTTCCGAGCTGAGCTCATGCACACATTGTTGCTGATGATGACTGGCGCATTTGGACGTACTTCCCTTTCTCAGCCAAATTATTAGTTCATCAATGACACTCCCATGTCGTTACAGTCTGTGCTGTGTTCCCATCAGTCACCAACACAGTTTAATTAAGGCACTCAATTATTTTTTTGGTTTTTATGGTAGGTCCGATGCAATTACAGCCAATCCTGAACTTTGTCTAATTGCAGTTCCGGAATGCACAGCCTTCGGGCAGTCGGGAGTCAATACGCGGCCATTTTCACCCACACTCCCCGTGATGGATAATCTGGCTTTGTTTCTTATGGCTTCAGAAAAGGTAAGCTATGATCAAAAATAAAGGAGAAGAGAAAAAAAAAAGTGTTAGAAAGGTTCTACCCTTCAAGAAACCAGAACACAGCAAACACCAAAATATTAGATTTTAGACATCTGCATTTTTTTGTCATTTTAACATTATAGTTAATAATAATCATATATACAAAATACATAGCATACTAGGGGAGAAAGGCTCAAAATTCCGAAGTTAAAATTTATTACAATAAATCATCATCCATTTAAAGAGAAATTCCAAATTTGAACAGTAAATTAACAGAAGAAGGAATACTTTCATGTAAAGTACTTCAAACTACATTCATATATTGTGAAATGAGAGTCAAGACCTTTCATGAACCTGAAAGTATTAGCACCTTTGAATAAAGTTATGCACAAGTATTTGTAGACTGAGACCTTTGAAGAGGTATTTCAAGGTAAAAAGTAACTACTGAAAATTGCTTACAAATCGTTATAGCTCTTTCAATTATCTTTGTGATAATTCCATGGATCAAATCTAAAGAAGTTATTACTTCTATTCATAGTGCATCCATTCACAAATCTCTTTTCCTATATGTATTTTGCTGTAATCAGGAAAGGCAAATATAGTTCACTGAGAAAACACATTTTCTATGGTTTTCTACATTAAAACTAAATTTTCCACAAGAGGATTTTAGATCCTGCTATCTCTAAGTCATTACCTTCAGTTAAGTCAAACAAAATATTTTGTTTAGAGACTGATTGCCTCAAACAGAAGAAAAAACATTTATAGTTCCAGCTAACTTCAGCCATTCGAAAATAAGGAATCTAATCTAAGAAGGCTCTCTTGGAATGATAGAAAAAGCCAATGTGCACCTGGCACAGCAGGCACCTGAATTACACTGTATTGAAACAGATTTCAGAGACACTGTGTTAAGATAATAATTAGTGGGTAATTCTCATTTCTAGCCAACAGAAACCATACTCTGTGCAACTAACTCCTATAACTAATGTGCAGGGATGCAATCTGGAATACTGATTGGAAAAAATGGGATGCAGGAGAGTGCATTCATGTAGGAGCAAAGGGATGACAAACATAAAATCATTTTATTTGCCTTGTTACTAATCTCTGCATTTAGAGCTTTGTCCCTCTGAGTACAGTTTCTCCTTCCAAGGTAGCAACGAAATCCTAAACTGAGATAAGGGAGATTCACTTAAAACTCCCATTCTCTGGGTACACCTCTAAGAAATGCACCCGCCTCATATTGCATTGCATTACTAGCTCCTTCCAAGAAGAATTCTTCCAAGTATAGCTGCCCTTATGGCGCAGTAGGATATGTATAAGAGCAACTTCCCAAATCAATCGCTGGAAAATTCTCAGGATAAGGCCCAGCTTACAAAGGGTGTTGTGGCATTCTCCTCAAGCTGAAAACTTTGGCTTTGTTAACCATCAATTACAACATCCAAAGTAATCCTTTGAAAAGTCTCCCTGCTGCTGCACTACTCTGTGGCAGGGATTGCTACCCAGCAGATTTTATCCTAATTCAACAGCTAGATATAAAAATCGAGAGATAGATAACGAGTGAGTGAGGACCTGGACCCACACAGAGTTCCACTAAATACAAAAGACTTCAACTACACCCAGCAGCAAATAAAAAACTACATTTACACAGATACAATGCAATGTGGTGGAATTCCACATGGTGCATGTCCTGTTGCAAATGTGCATCAAGGATTGTCCATCTGCAGAAATGCACAGAACGTGTTTTGGTCAATGGCAAGAAAAGGTCTTTAGCTGAGTTCTGGGCAGGGATGGGAGACCAGACCAGATCAGAATGCAGTCTGGGTTGGAAACAGGACAGCCTACTCCAGATTTGGTGAATTTCCCAGCAGATTGTCACGGCGTACAGCATCTTTCCATCCCTCTGCCACTGGGAAATCAGAGCTCATGTTTACAGGGGATATAGGTGATACACTGAGCTATGCAAAAGTTTATGTTTTTCTAGCTTTGTGGCTTTCTGGCCATTGACAACATGCTCAGGACAGAAAAACACTGAAAAAGGGATCTACAAAAAAAAAAAAAAAAGAAAAAAAGCAAATGAGAAAGAACAATTTCTCAGCAGCCTTCCATGGAACAACAGAAAAAGCTGCACTAAGGCAACTCCCCTCTGCTCACAGCACAGGGTAACAATTCAGCAGCACACTGCAGGAAACAACCCAGACAGTCGACAAAGCCAGCAGGAGCAGGTCAAACTTGTACTCAGGAAGTTGCCATAAAGCAAACTAACCAGATATGTGTCTGTGTTTTGTTTCAAACTAAGCTGTGGGTAATGAGCCAGGCTAATACTGCGCTTGATTGTGCTGCTACAATTTCAGATTTATGGCCTGGCTTTAAAAATGGTTTCAGGAGAGGCTGGGATAAGAGGGAAAACTCCTGCTATTTGCTAAGAATGTTAGGAAGTCACTGTTCAGTAAGTACTCAGTTAGTAGTGTTACTTTCAAACTTAGCCGTAGTTAGTTTTCATATTAATGTCATTAGTTTTGATTAAACTAGTTGTTCACTTAATCACATGAAAATGTTGCCTATCCTCTTCCCAGCAGGAAATAGGAATGTGGGAAGCTGATCTCCTCAGTCTATGTAATGTAAGTACCCAGTTGCTGGGTTTGTTTGTTGTTTAGATGTCTCTAGCACCTGGGTCACCTGGGAATGTCTTTGCAAAGATATTGAAGATGAACTTTCAAATACTTTCACTATATGGAATATGAAATTGGAAGTATATAAGTCAAGATAGGCACATTACAGATTTACTGAGCGGTCTTTTACTATTTGGCCTTGTTAGCCATTCATTTTGTAATTTCATGTAAATATATATATAAATATATATATTTGTAAATTTTGTAGTTAATTTGGTCGGTTATAACCAGCACAAGGTGGGAGCGCAAGCAAAAGCAGTGGAGCTGGGAGCTGGCTGGTGAGTCTCATGGCCCACGGTGAGGACTGTGGTGGTTTTGGCGGCTCGGAAGGTGCCTGTGGGACAACCCCTTTGTCGCTCATGGGTTTGACAGGAGGAAGCCAGCAGTGGTTTTCTCTGAGCAGCTGGAGAGAAGTGTCGGCTCCGCATTTCCTCCAGATATCAAGTTGACTGGCTTACCAATAAATAAAATGGAAAAGTGCTGCTCGGGGAAAGGGAAGGGATTGCTCCCACTTCAGAGCACACTTCCTTCCCTGCCAGGGGCAGATGCAATAGTCTGTCCTCCCTTCTGAACATCTTTACCACACGTTTGTGTACTTGTCTTATGTTTCCATATTCTGCTGCCTCGCAGACTGGCGAATTTCCCTGTAGCTACTCGTTTCTTACTGGATTCAATTAGAAGAAAAAAAATAGTAATAAATGTTAATTTCCAGGTGGGTTATTTAAGCTGTTTTCTATTAGTTTAACACATAAATAATTTAAATTATTTGATGTCAGCTTAAAAATAAGCATGTGGGTTACTCATGCAGGTTAGAACTGCCAAGAATCTTTCTGTATTAGCAAGTTTTAGTTCTAATACGATCCCTTTACACCTCAGATAAATGAACACATCTGGGGTTTTGAGGTGCTAAATGCAGACATATGTCTGCAGAAATATGTGTGTGCAGCACTGTGGCTCTGTGCTGCTGTGGGCTGGCAGAGGTCTATGAGCAGTGTGGGCAGGAGAGGGCACATAGGTGGCACCACACTGCTGGTGAGTGTAACCTCACCTCAGCAGGCTGCCTCCAACAAGCAGAAGCTCTTCTATGTCAGGTTCATATGCTAAGATTTCTCTAGTAACTAGTACAGCAAACAAGATAAGGAGAAGGAAGAATTTCTGAAGTCAATAGATATCTGCTCAAAAATCCAAAGCAATTTCTATTTTTTTTTGAAAATTTTTGAATGCCTGGATCTTGAAATGCTTTTTAAAATGTTATCAGAAGTTATCACTTGGGCAAAGATGAATTTTCAATAAAACAAAATGCCGGCTTTAAAAAATTAGTCATCGGGACTAGTTTTGCTTATGAAAAGGCACTTATCATTGGAACTTCTTGTCATATGCACACATTGTTCTATGTATTGGGCTAGGGATGCTCTCAGTGATGGGCACTAAAGAATTCTTGATTAAAGGATTTTTTTTTTTGCAGTTACTTTCTTGGGATTATTTCATGGAATCAGAGACTCATAGAATGAGTCTGCCCAGGGTTCCGTACAACCTGGCTTTGAACAACTCCAGGGATGGGGCATCCACTGCTTCTCTGGGCAGCCTGTGCCAGGGCCTCACTTCTTTTTAAGACCTTTGTTACAGAGAACAGGCTGTGAGCTTGGATATTGTCACAGTAGTGACCTGTACCCCTGGAGCCACGATGACACCTGCTTAGCTGGGTGATCCATCAGCAAACTGATGCTTTGCTGGCTGTGCACAAATCAGGCACAGTAGGATATTAGGTTCCATGACAATGCACATGTACCCAGGGCCATGAGTTGTGTACAACAGAGAAAAACAGAAAACTGCACCACAACATGTTTGGGAAACTCCCCAGCCAGCGCATGCCAAGCCCCCCCTTACCATGAGAACCCACCTATTCCTTGCAGCGCTCCAGCTACCATGCTCAAGCACCATGCTCTGCTCACTCTGTGTCTGCTCTGTACTGTATGGTTCGGTACTGTACCGGCTGTGTCTTTAGCCTGTATGCTCCTCGGGACAGGGACCTGCTATGTGCTTGGCACACTTCACCTATAGTACAGCGCCGTGTACTCCAGCGCTATATGAATAATAAATAAAAAATAATAATCGCATCTCCAGTTGTTTCCTCTGAGTTTTTTTTCAAGGTGGCAACATGACATTTCTATTCATCTCGTTTCGCTTAATTTTTGTTTGTTACTTCCTCTACAGGGATAGCTCAGTGATTTCAGGAGGATGTAGCTGTTTGTTAGAAGAGACAGAGATTGCTGTGTGCAAAAGAAGGGGACTCAAAGTAGCAATGAGATGGCAGCGTCCTGGCAGCACCTCTGTTACAAAGCAGCCAGAATAGCTTGGAAGCTATGGAAGAGTTATGTTTAGAAGCTGCGTGCCATTTTCAAAGGTCAGGGGAGCTGATTTGACTATTTTACTAATGATTAGTTGGCAAGATAATCACCGCATGGATGAGATCAAATGCATTAGTAAACTATTCCTGCATGCTTTCTAAGGGGAAGTATGCAGGATGCAGCTCAGCAATTATCAGCATTTCAGGCTGAAATCACTGCATGAGCATCTGAAAACTGTGAGTCCAGAGCAAGGAAAAGGGCATATTTATTGAAGACTGAGGACAGTAGTCTGAGTCTGTTCAGTGGTTAGTGATTTTGTTGGTTATTATGGTGGGCAAAGCTTGACCTGAAGCAGGATATTGTGGGGGGGAGGGAGGAAAAAAAAAAAGCCACACAATTAGCATAAAACATGTACTGAAGGGAGGGTGAAGGAGAAGGGTGGTGAGGAGGAGGAGAAGATAAAACAACATTTAGACTTCTTGTAACAGTGCCTTGTCTTCCATTAGGTTGACTATGGTTCAGTGACGTTACCTATCCTAAATCCTCATTGTAAGATCCAGTTAGGGCCAACAGAGAATAATAAAAGCTTACATCAATTTGTCACCAGTAGAGTGCCAACCTTTAGGAGGACAGACTGGCCAATCAAGTAATTAAACACTGGCCCTCTGGATATGTATTTTAG
>NW_024962254.1:12594672-12687172 GCF_019238085.1 Lagopus leucura | reverse complement strand
GCTTTCCTTTGGGAAGAGCAATCAATTTCACGCTTAAAATCACCGTCCTATCAACAATAAATAACTGAATGCAATGGTGAGCACAGATGAGGCAATTCATTCTTACTCTTCCCTGAAATACAGCCAGTCATGTCTCAGAGGCCAGGTCCTTTTTCTTCCTTTCCACTATTTTTGCTGAAACTCATCTGAATCCGAGTAAATCAGGAACACATGGTGGGACAAGTTCATACTCAAACCAGTAAGTGAAGCCATGCTGAGTGGCTCCAGAGTTGAAAATGAAAATTTCAGCTTACGGTTTTCAGAACACCAGCATATATATCTGCTTGCAATCACAGGAAGAGATTGCCAGTGTGGTGACTTCTGTGTATTTTAGGCTGTTTTGCTTGGTTTTAAACTTTAGTAGGAGATTTTCAGCAGCTGCCATGGGAGATGAATGCCCAAATCACCTTAGCTTTCAGGGCAAGTTGACTATCTAAGACATCTCTCCTTAGAAAACCTTTTCTTCAAATAAGCATCATTTTGATTTCATTATGCCAGTTGTGCACTACAATGTGTTACTACAGTGCTCACTCAACTGGTTGCCCAATAGTCCCACTGAAATTAAAAGGAGCAGAAATTAAGAATATTTATGATCTACTGTACACGAGCAAGAACAATCTACTTGAATTATATACTTAGGATAAATTCAGCATTTAGAATTAAATTTCCCATCAAGTTCAGTCTTTTATGCTCACTATTACAGCAGAAAATGATAACATTTTTTTTTTTTTTTTTTTCCTCAGTTTGTTTAGCGATTTTTGAATTATGAATGCTGGGCTAAATTTTCAACTGAAGTAAACTGACAGAATTAATGAAAGTCAGTGTAGTTTTTCCAATGCACAGCTCCTTATTATATATATGTAGAATCCATCTGTCCAAATCCACAGAAAGATAATATTAAAAAAAAAAAAAAAAAAAAGATAACTACAAATAACATTTATATATGGAGACAACTTTGTCCCATTTAGTACAGTGCAAAAATGCTATCTGATGCAGCAGCGGAGACCGTGCTCTTCTATATGCTGAAGACAGTGGTGGCACAGCCTGACCTGAGAACAGGGACAGTGGTTTTCAACCTTCTCAACATGTCCTCAGTTGCCCCTCTTGCCATCACTTTTGGATGTTCCTCCTATCCTTTCCTCCATCACTTCCATCACTTACTATTGGAAGGACTTTTAAGAGCCCAAGGCTGAATCTGGTGCCAGCAACTTCAGCAAAATCAAAGTGCCTTAAAATGACATTAATGAAGTTCTGAGCTCCTTGTGTACAGGACAATGAATGGGAAGTTATAGCATTTAAATTACAGTGCTGAGTGATTCTGAAACCGGTACAGAATTTTAGGAGACAGGAATTGTTTAAAAAAAGCAATCATGAGTATGTTTTAGGAGCTTTTCCATTACCCACTCAGGGCTGATCCATTAATTAAGTGAAAGGTCAGCCTCACCTGCTGAATGAAAAACAAGAGCTGCTGCATTCTCCCGAGGCTGCCAGCAGAGACAGGAGAGTTTCACCAGTACAGCTGCTTTCAATCCAGGGCTTTATAAAAGCTATGGAATATAATGGCGGAAACTGGATTTAGATAGCTCTCTGTGGACCAAATGGATTTGATGCTGGCATGCTGCTGAGATCAGAAGTAGTATTTTCAGAAGCACTCCAATGACTGACAGATCTCAGTCTTCCCCTCAAACATGACTTTCTTCTAGTACCACACTAAGCCATGGGTGAAGGCAATGCCAGCTACCCAGTTGGTAACACAGTCTTCTGAGGGAAACTGGAAAATGTGGTTCACACTATGAACTTCTTTCTGAATTTTGGAAGATTGTTACTTGAAGGGAAATGACAAGAGAGGATACAGATGAGCTTTTAAAAGCACAGAGTAGAAGTAGGAGAAATCTAAGTTTGCAGAGTAACACAAACCTTTAGAGCTCTCTTGAAACTTCCTGATTACTCAAGCTCCGTGTATTGCAATGGAGAAGGTTATTCTAGGTTTAGGCACTCAGACAACCTCAGAAGTAATAGCATGGCTGACTAAGATTTAGGCGCTCTGCTGCTTTCAGCACAAGAGGAATGTTCTTACTGTTCATCATTATAATAGGAAGCTCTGTAATTTGGGCCAGAACTGCTAACAGAGCTCAGACTTTGATCTTCCTAAATTCACAAACAGAAAAGCAGCACTGCTTAGGTTCCGGACCTGCTGGCAGTTGTCAGGTTTGCAACAGAGTTAAGTGTCCTATTATTTTGCTAACAATCAATTGATAGTATATAAAATTTAAATATTTAGAGCTCCATTAATTCAACTGAAATGATCTTATTGATCTAATTGATCAAATTCTACAAGACTGTCACTGCAGAAGGAAATGAATTTTGTAGATTATAAATAGCTAACCAATAGTTTTGGGAGTCAGCATAGACTTGGTTTAAAAACAAAAAGACAAGATGATTCTGCAATGCAAAATATTAAGATCAGAGTAATGCATATTCATCTCCATGTGTCCATTCCTCCTGAACAAGGTGGCTGTAGGCATATGGTAGACAGAAATCACTGGGCTTTCTCTCAACAAATACAGTCCTTATGCACAGGTTTGGCTACTCTTTCCTCTGTGCATAGGGAGAAAAAAAACAAATGCTCCTGGAAGGCTGTCTGTAGTCCTGTCCTGTAGTCCTAGGATCACAGGTTGAGCTCCATCATGCTCCTTATTCCCAGCTAGCAATATCTTGCCCACTCTATTTTCTACTCCCTCATGAAGTCCCACCTGTAGCACCTATTTTCATTGATCTCTCTCCTTCACTCACAGATCCTCCTAGTTTCTCCATGAACTGCACTGTTTTCTTTTTTCTTTTTCTTTTTTCTTTCTTCTGTTACTCGCCATCACACCAAATGTTCCCCTCTAGCATCTTGCAGACACGTCCCCTGGTCCAGCCCCACTGCTCCCCTTGTGCCACTTTGTGATTCAAACCACCAGTGAGTTAAAATCTTTGGTTTGCTACCTAACTTTTATCTTACATTTCAACCACAGTAGATTTGTGAGAAGTATATTTTTAAGAAAATTGAGATCTTTAAATTATAAGACTCCTTGCCTGTGACTTTAAAAAAATTAAATGCCTCCTCCACTCCCAGTATTGCAAAAGTTCAGGGTTGGATGGAGATTACCACAGTAGCAACATGGGAGATTCATGGTTCACATGTCAGCCTTCTTAAGAGACACTGATGTGAGCTCCACTTGCACATAAGTGCTATTGAGTCTAATATGCCTATGCACTTTGGAACAGAAAATAGAGACCATTTTTGAAACTGTGACTGCTGGCAAGCAGAGCAGTGGGAAAAAATAGGTAGAGCAGTAGGATCAGAGGTAAAGTGAAGAGGATTAGGAGAGCAGTTCTGGGTGAGTGCAGCGCAGCCCAAGGGATGGTCCCTGAGGCCAGGACACAGCATGAAAGAGCAATGGAACTGAAGGAGGAGAGAAGATAGAAAGAAAAAATATGTGTAGGCAACTGTAAAGGAAGCTACATAAACTGTATATAACAAATCTGTCAAATTAATAATGTGTGTTCGACTAGCTCTGTGCCTGCACTGTTACCCTGTACAATGTTCTCTTATATATTGCTCACACAAAAGCACATAAGAATTAATACATGCTGCCTGTCACTGAAGGGGCATTTTCAGTATCTTCATCCTTCTCTACCACCACATCTTCCAGTTTCACAGCCCAGAAGTAAGCTGTGATGAGGCTGTGAAGCAGTGGCACTAGCCGTATGGAAGATTTAGAAAGGAAGGAACAATAAAATGCCATTACCTCAGCCTAAAATTCAGAAGTGGTGAAAAGCTGTGAATGCCACAGCAGAGAAGGCTGTAAATTCTGGGAAGTTCCTGCCTAATGAATTCTGTTTTGGGAACCACTATGCATTTCTGTTTGTTAATAAAATTTCATAAAAATGTGCGTACAAAGATAGATATTTCAGCTCAAATTTGCTCACCCATTCTGTCTACTCATCAGAAAATCACAATTGGTACCAGTTTAGTTTCTGTGAGTGTTGGCCCTGCACTAAATTCCTGGTAGGAGGCAGTCACACTGATTTGCACCCTTTGTCTTTAATGTCACTAAAAATTATTTTGGGAGTATAATGTAAGTGCAAAATAAGCCTTTAGCTGGTGTTTGTTCCAGAGGGTTTCATGCTGATTGTTCACAGGAGAAAGCTCTGAAAAGGCTCATCATGATCTCAAAAGGTGCAGATTTCTGAAACCTGGCAATAGATCTCACAGCAGGAAGTGTTTTAGGAGTTCCCTTTGGGATGCTTAAACAAATGCAAATATTTTTGCTTTGACAGTAATTGCATACACCTAGGTTTCAACTGCAGGTGCTGGCAGTGCCACAATAGTGTAGAAGCTATTTTGGCTCAGGTTAAACCCCAGCAGATGCACCAATTACTTCACATACTGTTTACCCGCTTTTGGTGACATTGAGGCTAACCTTGGAGTCACCTCCCCCGCTGCCACATTCTCCTTTGTCGTACCACCATTTGTTTTTCAATTTGTCCAAGAGGCCTTGTTCATTCAGTTTTAAAACTGCGAGGTTAACAGCATTTCTTGAAACGATAAAACATATTTTGTAAGAAACTGCACAGCTGTTAAGATGTTAGAAGGAATGAGGACTTAAGCTGTTCATAAGCTTGATCCACACACTAAATAAACCTCTCATTTCCATATTTCAAAGCCCTTTGCAGCATACATAATTGTAATTACCTTCAAATATGAAAAATGTATTTCCTGTCTAGAAAAGATTTTCAGAACAGCTTGAATTTTAACAAGAAAATTCTATCAACCAACCAAAATAGTTTTTGCTATAATGATGATAAAACTCTGTCTGGAATTACAAACAATTTACACAGATTTATTTGAATCTATATTAAGAAAATTTACTTAGCATAGTCCTGGGTTGATTTCTCAATCAGATGGGAAAAATTCATTCCCATGTCCTACACAGGCCAGACCCAGCTGGCTTAGGCTAGGCCCTGTCAGTTGCTACACCTCTTACAGATTAGACAAAGAGTAATTAATGTGATTGCACATGGCTCTCGGGAAGCTAGCTGTGGACTGGGGATGCAGAGGCAGCAGTAGGGAGGATGAGGTGCAACCAAACCCAGTTAGTAGCATTCATGCTGGCTGCTGGCAATAGGAAATGATGGGAGAAGTGCCTGGGAGCAATGGCTTCACATTCTTGAGAAATCATACATATCCAGTGGGACAGAAGTATTTGTTCTGGTAGCTTAACTACTGGTTTTCAGGGACAAGAAGAAGTTGAGAAACATGGAGGTTTCCTATTTGAATATATTTAATACTCTCTGTCTGAAGTTTCAGTGCCTGCTCTAAGGACATCTATGTGTTCAGCATGCAGGTTAAAGAGCAGTTCTGTTGCCTTTGCGCAGTAGAGACTTAGCTGAAATGCAAGATCCTGGGTCTAGCTTTGTCCCAGGGACTTCCTGTTCCTTGGGAGAGCAGCTTGACTCCTTCAACACTGTTGTTAGGGAGCAAGGTGGAGATGGAGGACATCTCCCGTGGAGACACTTGGAGACAGGACAGCAAGGCAGAAACTCAAGCACTAGGAAGTCAGCACTGAGGTCAGCTAGGTGCTAAGACACAAGCAGGTGTTTGGAACATCCTGGTGACTTCTCCCTGACAGGTTTACATGCCCTGCTCTGTCACTGCATAGAACGTGATTCCTCTATTGCTAGCAGCACAATGGCACAGGCATGAAAAGGGGCTCCATGACACAGTGCCTTCTATCTTGAATTTAGCGCTCTTCCTCCAGATGAAAGAAGCACCACTTTGGGTCTGTCCAGGTTTTGAACCCTTTCCAACATGAAGGCTAAAGAGAAGCACCATTTCTATCTGACATGAAGTTAAGGCTGTCAGGACTGCATGGAAACTCAGGCAAAAGAAGGGCATGACTGGTCCTAGAACAGGGCTACTTCTGCCCATACTTTGAGGTTTTCCTTTTGGAGTCCAGAGATCACTGTACAAGCTTTGTGAGGCACCTAGATTTCGTAGAGGAGTTACAGTCCCTAAATGGCATTTTAAAATCAGTTGACCACTAATCTTGAAAGGAACTTACACATTTCCTGAGGAAGCTTTGCACTTATTTAAGAGTATGACTTCCTATCCAATAATTCATAATAAATAACATCTCCATTTCTTTCTGAAATATCCGTAGTGCTCCCATGCCTATCAGACCTGCACTACTTCTCGTGCATGTCTGCCCAGGCTTGCCTATGGGTGTGCAGTAACGTGGAACAATGGCATCACATCCTTGAGACACAACACATCTCTAATAGGAGAGAAGTACCTGTTCTGGTAGCTTAAATACTGCTCTTTGGGGACAAGAGAAATTGAGAAACATGGAGTTTGGGGACAAGAGAAATTGAGAAACATGGAGAAGCTATTTAATACTGCTAAGATCTGCCTGTCAAGAAATAGATGTATCTTAATGACATCTTCCTTTCATCAATTATGAGAGGACGCAACACCTTCAGAGCTCTTGCAGAAAGGCTGGAGAAGAAAGATCCTCTCGTGACAGGAATCCAGTAGATTCTATGGCATCAGAAGCCAATGTGGATTGTAATTTACTCTTACTGGAGATGGCTGTTCTCTTGTCCATGAAGATCCCTTCCGGTGTTAGAGTGGAAATTTTTATCTCCCTTATTAGGAGAGTTATTCTTGGCATACATGTATGGACTGTGGTATTTCACAGCTCATGGAGCGGAGCATTCCTTGCATCACTGACTCTGCTTTTGGGAGCAGTGTCAGCTTTAGGACATACCTCGATTGCCTGGTAACAGCTTTTAATACAGCTCCTGCTGGAACCAAGACAAGTCTTCACTGTCTGATCAGGAAGTCTGGAAGCAGCTTTATGTAGAACTGACCTTACCTAATATCACTGTGGTTACATTTATAAGAGATTTTCATACAGATAAAGAAACTGTCTGTCCCTGAAAGTGCAAATGAAAACTCTAGGCTGCTGTGGGACTGGCATCAGATGGCTATTTGTGCATAAAGGTTTAAGGGGAGTTTAGCAACCAGGCTGACAAATGTGATTTTGTATTAGAGCTCTAATTATGGTTTAGCACTCCAGAGGGATAGGAGAAATAACAAAATTTGAATGAAGTTGTTCATTTGTCTCTTTTGTTCTTGGAAGCCAGTCATATTTACTACAGATTTTTCCTGCTCAGCTTTTTGTTTCAGCGCCTATGCTTTTTTCCTCTTTGCCCCCTTCAGAAAGGTAGCAGTGTAGCCCTGACACTTAATATCCACCTTTCTAACATACTTAATGTAAATTTCACTTTTGAAAGGACTTTAGGACTTAGCCATAAATGAAAATTATCCTAGAAACACTTTCTTTGAGGAGGATCAACACCACTTATTCAGAAAATGGCTTCAGTACATAGCTTGAGCTGTCTACAGAGTCAGTAAAACTCCTGCTCCTTTCAAGGGAAATCAGAGTAAGTTAATGCTGTTGTGTCTAATTGTCATACTGGGTAGCAATAACAGAAATAGACACCTTGAAAGTGCTATGAAGTGATCACTCCCAAAAGGATGAAAGGCATCTCAAGGAATATCACTAAAGCTCCATTCCATGAGTCACGTAAGCACAGTCCTGTTTTAAAGCAGATTGGAAGTCTTAACAGTCTATCTGAAAAAGCGTCTTCGTATTATTTGCTCTAAGCTAATTTTTTTCTTTATTATTTAGTATTATTTTTTTAAGAACACTGAAGCTCATTGAATTAGACAAGGTTGTTATGCTTTCATAAAACTTACGAAAGTTTTCATTCAATCTTTATATTATCTCGAGTTGCCTGAAACCTTACAAATTTTTTCAGCACTGTAAATATCTTTAGACTTCAGAGTTTTTCAAGCTTTTCAAGTTAATGTCTACTTTGGCCTTTTACATGGCTATTTAAAGATGAATAAAAAACTTCCAGGCAAATTAGCACTGACTTCTACCCAGTGCCCTGAATGTCAAAGTGAAGAAATTCAATGATGTGTGAATAAATGGCAGGAGTAACTACAATTCTCTTAAGGTAGCCAAATACTTTGTCATCTAATCAGGGACCTGCAGGAATGGACAAATGAGATTTGTATCTTATAATGATATAAGTTTCCATGTTTATTTTCAGTGTTGAAGGGGAAGAACTTGCCAACTGTTTAAATTTATCTTTCAAAACATTGAAGATTATCAAGGAAAATTTTTCCAGTGTTTTAGAGAAGTTGCAGCTGGTTGATAGTAATATTAGAATAATAAATAAATAAATAAAACCCATTCATGAGAGGGTTATTTAGTTGGGTTATTAGCCATATCCATAGACAGTTTCACAGCACAATAGAGAAATGGAAATAAAAAGGATGACGACGTAAATGTGGATTTAGCTGCAATAATTGCTCTGAAATTATTGGTATTGTTTATAAATGTAACATATTATTGTCCTCATCATGTCTAGTAGGCCATGTAAAAACAGGTTAGTTTCACACCGCTTTCTCTGTTGCTTTGTTATCCAGGTCCACTGCAATATGTGGAAACAATTTCCTTCTGGTCAGCAAAACACAGAGAACAATGCTGTATCCTGCATATAAATGCTCCACCTGAGACCCCAGTAAGTGCACTGATGACTACATTGAAAATTATGTACCTGAGACCTCAGAGCCAGGCTAGATCACTCATGATCTTCCTGGACAGTGCTTCATTCTGCCACAGAGGAAGGCATTTTGAGACTTGACTATCAGCGGCAGAAATGTTCTTTTGTCATTAAAAAATAGAGCTGAATCCTCAATTCCACACTTAGGCAAAATTGCCATTGAAGAGCAATTTGTTTATCAATACAGGAATTGAAAGCTCTGCAAGACTAAGAGTTCAACAGTAGAAAGCAGGCAAGTGCTTTAACAAGTGACTCTTAAGTCTTGCTGTCATTGCACAATCCTGCATTTTCTATCAGTTGGAAGAAAATGAAGTCCTTGTACACAAATGTCACTCTGATTGAGCCCAAACTGCGGCCCTCTGTATTACAGTGATTTGTCCATTTTACACGAATGCATGGACAATGACTTCAATGCATGGATTGCAGCTTTTGTAAGCTGCCTACAGATTTACAGTACGAAAGACTTGATGAGAATTAAATCATTCTCATTCCATTAAAATTACTTTTCACTTCCTCATAAATAAATAGTTAGAAGCTGTTTAAAATGATAATCAGTGTCACTTGTTTTGAAGAGCCTGCTTGTGCCACCTGCAGATATGCTTTTCATAGCAGAAGACAAAACTGCAGAGGAAGGTGACAAAGCACCTACACAACCCTTTCCAAAATAACATCTACAAAACTGGACAGAGATAACTTGTCTGTACCCAAAAGAATGACAGCACAGTGCTTGCCCAAAGCCCTGGGAAGCTGGCAGAGCTTTGCTTAGATTTCCAATGAGTATGGGTCACAACAACAGCTAGCAAACAACCCATCTGTTGGACTTCAGTCTGTACAAAGCAGTCAGGCAGCCATTATGCACAAACACTACAGCACACAATACCGTGGTACCCAGTAATTACATGCTCAACTAAAGAAGGGGTTGAGACAGACATACAAAGGTCCCTACACCATGAGTGAATGAGGCAAAGCCCTGAGCTGGGGACTGCAATAAGCATCAGAGAAGCACAAGATGGCTTATGTGGAAAGACCATTCTGTTCCAACTCCCTGGTGTGGGCAGGACTGCCACACAGTAGATTAGGTTGTTCTGCCCCATGCAGCATGGTCTTGAACATCTCCAGGGATAGGGCATCCATAGCTTCTCTGGGCAGCCTGTGCCAGTGCCTCACTTCCCTCTGAGTAACAAATTTCTTCCCAATGTCTAACCTAAATCTCTTCTCTTCTAGTTAAAAATCACTCCTCATCTTATCATCTTATCAGCATCATCCTATCACTACAGTTCCTGAATCAAGAGTGGGCACTGCTGAAAATCTGAGATAGTCATAAGGGAACAGCTCAGGAGAGAGCACCAAATGCTGTCTAGTGCACTGCTTGAAGTATCTATTTATGCACCACAACTGGGCTTCTGAAAGAACCAGAAATGAACATGTGAAATGCATCGCTTATGGTCAAGCCAAGCCTGTTTTCAACAGTCTGATGCTCAGAGCATCAACATGTTGTGCTCTGAGACCTTATTCTGAGGTAGAAAAGAATCTCTCCAGCCTGATTAGACTTGAAGAAGTATCTTGAAGGTCTCAGTCACAGCTGCTCCCCAAATTCCCAGAAGCACAGTGGTTATGGGATGGCTGGAAATCACATCCCTTAGCACTACTCAACACCACCTGCAGAAGCCATTTGGAGAGTCAGCCGTGGCCTAAGCACATCTAGCAAACAGACTTTCTCCAAGAAGCCAGGTCACAGAATAACCATTTTTGAATAATAAATGGCCTAAAGTCACATACAGATCCCCAGGTACTCATTACAACAAAGGCAGGATCTCTGCTGGGAGCATTTAATAGCAATTTTTTAAGCAACCAGTAGAGTTTTGCCTGGGAAACTTAAATGTCTTAGCTATTTAAACAGGTTTGACATTTTCCTGAATCCCTTTCCTGAACTTAGACTCATAAATCCTGTGTAACTGCCACATTAGGTGCCAAAACACTTCTCAGGCAGACTCCTGGAGAAATTCTGCCTTTACCTTCACAGATGGTGGCACTGCTGTTTCACTGCTTAGTGTTATTCTGGGGAGGCTGTTCACTTGAAATAATAAACAACCAGAAAGAGTTAAAACAACATGACTCACTGAGGAGGCTCTACACACACAGAGCCATCTTTGTTTAACCTTCAGCTGCATTGCACACCATATCATCCCAGCACTGCTGGTGCCACTGCTGCAGCGTACTGAGTCAGAAGCACAGACGCTGACCATATAAAAGGCTTTTCTCAAATCCTCACTGGGATTGGAAAACCTTAGAAATCACTTAGCTGCTTAAAAGCAACACAATGCAGAGGGATGCCACCTCTCTTTAACCTTAGATTCTTTAAACGTACAGCAAACTTCAAACAAATAATAGCAGAATTTTGAACTATTACAGAACAGCAGGCGGGCTAGATACAAGGTATGGATGACCTGGCAAAATACAAGGTTTTGCTTATCATTCCACTGAAATCCTTGACTAGTTTGTCATTTCTACGTAAGCAGTGGCTGGCGAGAAGTGTGGACCAAGAAACTACTGCACAATGGGAAGCAAAGCCATGGATGCAGTGGTACACCTGGAAGAGAAATTCACCAAAATAAAGGTTTCCCTTTATCAAAGGGATATCACATCTGCTGAAGCCTCTCCAGAAACTCAAAGACCACCTCTGTTCTGCATTTCAAGCTGTTCTCCCTGCTGACACAGCCAGGCTGCTCAGCCCTCCTGACTTGGAGGGACCCACGCTCAGAACATGGTGGAGCAAGCCCTGTGAAGCCCCGTGACAGTATTTCTGTACTGTGTGTCACAGTTACTCCCTTCTGAAGACCAGTGACCTTTTTTTGGCAATGTGAGGCACAGTTATTCCCTCACGATTGGATCTGCAGCCCAGGTGTTTGGGAAGAGGAGGCCCCAGCTGCATCACTCGGCACTGCCTGGCTGTGGCTGAGGGCCTGACGAAACACAGGGTGCATTCACACAGCCTGGTTGTGTCAGCTGTTCAGATCATTTCAAATGGGAAAAAAATAAAATGCAACCTTATGAAAAAAAAAAAAGGAAAACACACCCTGTCTTCTGAAATATTTATTTTATCTGTGTTTTGAAAAGTGCTGATGGCAGATTGTAACACTACATAAATGCAGCACAGTTGAAGGGTATTTGACAATTCATCAAGAGAAATTAAGTGTAAAGCTGCATGGAAATGGTTGAATGTGCTTAATAAATTAGGAATGAAACAAGCACTCTCTTAATGAGGAAGATGTAGCCAAAGCTTACATCATTCCATCCTCAGAAGGCCTGAAGGATCAATCAATAATGCAAATATTAAAAAAGGAAGCTAACTGCATGAGCATTTTTGCAAGAAAAACAGCTGAAATTTTAAAGCCAAAGGGCCAACTTTGAAATCATGTTTTTTTTAAATGCATTTAAAAATTTATGGGAATCATTTTTGTACTAGGATTGATGAAAGTTTGCATGCTGAGAAACTATTTAAATGAATAAAATGAAGCACAGCACCAAACAGTTTCATGTGTATATACTAGTGTAAACAACACAGAGTTCTTGGCACTTGCTCTGATAGCTCGCCCATCATTTCTATTAAGTGTAGAATGACTTGTATTCAAGTTGAAGGCTTTCACAATTATATTAGCTCTCCTGCATTAAGTCTCTCAGGCTTTCCTGCCAAGACCCTCCACTGCTGTATACATACTTCTCAGAGCAGAGACATGACCTGCCACCTCAGGTGAGTGCCTGACTAAGCACACATCAGGACAGTGGGCGTCTCTTCAGTCCCACAGTCCCCAGGGATCCATCTGGCCTGTGGAAAGCTACCTCTTGCAGAAAACTTATGGGAAAGCTGCATCTCTTTGGCATCAGGCTGCATTAGAAATTATCATATATATGTTATTTTAAAATCACCTGTTAAATTACAGCAAAATCACCTCTACCAGATTACTTCAAAGTTTTCTACAATACTACGAATAAAGTATCTTTATAAGAATGCGTATGATTGCTTTTCCTTTTTAGAGATGAGAAGTCTAAAGCAGAGTTCAAACGCTTTCCAATTGTAGCTGATTAAAATAATTGCTCTTTATTTAGACATCCAAATAAGCTGGTTAATTTCCAGGGGCACTGAGTACTTGCAGCCTCCATGCATATCCTAACTATGCAGCTCAGTTACTTCAACTGAGCTTTGTAGACAAATATGAACCAAACTTAGACACCTTGAGGATCAGCAGGAGATCCAATTAGTGGGAGACCCACTGCAGCTAAAAATTACCATAGCTACTTTGAATTCAAAGAAGTTCTGACAATTTACTCCAGCTAGAGGTCCGATGACTGTAGCTTAAAATATTTATATAAATCAAAAGCTGTTTTGCAGTGAGATACTGCAATTAGAGTATGCAAATGTTTCTTGGCACAAACAATTAAATATATATTTTGCTTGAGTGAAAACAACAGCACTTGACCTGGGAAAGCAACTCAGCTTGTTTCTCTGGTTTATGCAGTAAATATAAACAAGTAAAATTGTCCCTAAGGTAACTCCTCATATTGGTTCAGCAGATGCAGAAACAGTAGCTTATCTCAACTCTGAGCTATTTTAATTTTGGCTAACAACAATGTAATCCTGTTCACGTGCAGAAATGTCACTTTTCAAAGTGCGTTTTTTTCTTGCTGGTTTCAGCATAATCAGGATTATATGACTAGGCTGCTGCAGCCAACACCTGCAACTCAAAATATGTTTTAAAGGTTTACGTGGGATTTTTCAAGTGTCTTAGCATTGGTATAAGATTCTAAATGCTAGGAATTGCTCAGAGGATGACCTTTAGCCCATTGCTGGAACCCTCTCACTTCTGAAACGTTGAGAATCTCGAGCCCTTTACTTTGTTTATGCATCCTACAGAGCTGAAAGCAATCAAAATATTTCAAAGTTGGAAATGTTTAAAATGAGCATTTCTAAATACATGCTCCTAAATTTGCCTAACTCCTTCAGACAGAGTAAAACTCACCTCTGGAATGGTCAGCACAAAGCCTTGTGCCTCTTCACACCATAAGTGAAGCAGATCTCTGCTCACAGTCTTGTCACAATGGGGTTTTTGGATGCTGCTTCATCTGCCTGTCCAGTAACTCTTACATTTAGAGGCACCCAGCTGAGAGGAAGTAGCAGCATTGGTGAGAATGGGTACAGAGTCTGTGGCAGGGGCAAAGGATGAAAGTAAGTGCCAGGGAGTAAGGGTTTGTAGTGAGGGCACAGCAATGGCCCTCTACCACATCGTATGCCCTACCTGGACCGCATCAGTGCAGGCCTAAGTGACACTACATTGTGTTATATTTATGCTACTCATTCTGCAACAAAAAGCCAAATGCTGCAGTTTACTGTCTGCACAAATTATCTGGGTTTTTTTGTTTGTTTGTTTGTTTGAGTGGATGGCTAGTTTTCCGCAGGACTGAAATCATTATTCAACATTACTGATGTTGGCCAGCAAATCTAAATGTGTTTTACATAATATCTTAGGTATTTTTAAGAAATTCTAAGTTTATGCTTTTGAGTGTCCTGAAATGAATATTTTCATTGAGGATGAGACCAGGAAAAATGTGTCTCATTTGGAGGCAATTCAGTGCTTACTGAAGAGAAATATGGTATAGTTTCTTACATTCCAGAAATTTGTTTCTTCTCTATATCCATCTCAATAAATTTGATATCACTAGCGGATTAACATTTGCTATTAAATCACACACTCTGGCCACCCAGCAAGGAGGAAGAGTTGGGTACATCGAAAACTTCCTGCACAAAGTGCATGGCAGCTGTTTCAGCAGCTTTTAATTTTTCACTCCATTAACGTGTCCCAGCAGTGGCAGAAATATTGTGCCCTGAACTGAGAATTTCACAGCTTTCATCTGTGGGAACACCTAGCTCTGGGCTGAGTCATCTGTCCTCAGAAGAAACGGCACTGTGACCTCCAGAAAGCCAGCGCTCATTGCTGACTCACTAAGAACCATAGAAAGCAAAATACTCTGAGAGACTCAATATAAATATTAGTTTTTTCTGATTCCTATCCACCACATTTCTCAATGTGCTATATGGTATGATATGATCAATGTGCTATATGATCCTATGCTTTCTGGTTAGCAAGGCAGGTAATATAATAATCCCAAGATCTTTCTTTATGTACCACTGAGCTTCTCTAGCATTTTTAGAAACTGGTCAAAATTTGGTAATATTTGAAAAGACAGCACTGTCAGACTTCTGCAACTTTTCACTTAGGCTAGGCTGACTCTTGTAAATACAGAATGGCAATATGACTACAAGCGACTACACCTAATTTTATGTGACCATTTTAATCTTTTCCTGTTGTCCTGTTCCTTATGATGCATTTCCTTCCTTGCAAGCAGCAAGACCTCAGAACAGCAACTGGTTAAGATGTTAGAGATGTTAAAGATTAAGAAATTGTTATGTCTTGATATGCAGCACAGTTTATACAACAAAATAATGTGAAAATCAAACTTTTACTTGAAAATATCAAGGACTTTTCAAATGCAACCCTCACAACAAACTAGTAGATTGAAAAAAACCTAACAAATGAATATAATAGTGCTTATATCAGGGTCCATAAGATGATGAAATAAATAATTTTTCACTTCAGGCATGCTGTCTTCTGTTCTGTGTCTGTGTTGTTTACACTACAACGCTTAAAATTTCAACTATATTAATAAGATAAATTACATGCAAACATGATGGTTTTGGTTTTATAAAGGCTCAAATAATGCTGTTTCCTTTTCCAGAAATACCTTTGCAATGCTAATCTTTACTTTTTATGAACTTAGTCCGGTAAAATATGGTTGTCTTCAGTAACTCAGATAGACAACAATAATTACTATTACTACTGCCAGCTTATTTACTTATTGTTTCCTCTATACTGAATTTAAAGCAATTTAAATATCTTGTACTAGGGACTGGTGCAGCACTAGTCTTGACTGGCGCTACCTAAATCACATTAAATTATTAGTTTTCAAGATTAATTATTATTTGCTTGATGTAGGTTTTCTTTGAAATAGAATATCTATGAAAAAATAAGAGCATTTCACCTGTATGTCAGCATACTTTGCTTTTTCCATATCAGGAATGGAGAAATTGCTACACATAAAGATGTCATAAAGACAGCATTCATGCACATCTTTTTCACAGACTACATCACTGTCAGCTTAGGGACTGTTTCCAATGAGCATCAGTCATCTGTCTGTTTGGACTTTCAGCTGTCCAGTTCTAACCAAGTCCCAGTCTCACCTCAGTGAGAAAGAAGCATGAAAATAAAGCCAAATACTGTCAGTATACTGCATGGTACTGAAAATGCTGTAATACAAGCACTACTTTTGTTCAGTAATTGTTCCTTGTTAGGGCAGTAACCAGACATGGGAAAGATAAGGGAAAATGAAGTTTACTTCTGAGGGAGTTCATTCACCAACATCAGTGTCCACAAAGGTATTAAAATGACATGGACGCCATGTCAGAAGTCATTGGTAACACTAAGAAATTAGCTGATTTTTACTGTGTCCAAAAGAAGACACTACCTAGTGAGATCTGCATGGCTAAGATACTGTTATGAGATCTAAACTTAGGCTGAGAAGAGCTCTGAGAGATTTCTGTACTGCTACATGCTTCTTTGTGACTTCATACTGATGTTCTTCAGAAAAAAAAGGATTAGAAGAAAGGCAACAAATGCAAAGATCACTGCTAAGAGATGATTTCTTAAGCTTTGGTCTAATTATAATGCAAGCACTTTGAAGTACATTATTTTAAGTGGAAACAGGGACTGAGAGAAACACCAGGGGTCCATTTCCCAGGTGGGAACCCTAGCTGAACTGCAATGCAAACAATAAATAATACTGCATTACTTGAGCCTCAGTGAAATGCTGGCTTGTGTTTTGCCTAATGGCCGATCAATACCATACAAATGAAGCAATTACAGTTGTGTCATATAAAGCCTTATTTGGTCAGCAGCCAAAATAGGGATTAGCTGGAAGAGTTCCTAGGACTTTCTGTCTGAATATTATTGCAAAAGTTAATGGAGAAGATCTGATAGGTTGAGACAAACATAAACGGTGCCAGCAATCAGACGAGATGGCCAATCCAATAATCAGTATGCTGATAATTAAAATGCCCTGAAGCCAGTTGAACATCAGTCCAAGATCAGGTGAAATTGTCACACAAGGACAAACGAATCCCTTTGGCAACCAGCTACATAAATGTGATCATTGGTACAGATATGCACACAGCAGAAAATGCAAAGGCACCTGCATTTGTAACCAGGCAGTCTACACACAGTCACAGGTACACAGTCACAGTAACACTTCCAGTGTTTCTATCACAGGCAGCCAGACCATAGAGAGAGGAAAAAAAAAAAAAAGAAAAAAAAAAGAAAAAAAAAAAACAGGTATGGAAAGGATCTCCACAGTAGACAGAGATATCTAACTAATGCAATTATTGCCCTGAACACATGCCCACATGCCACTCCTTTTCAAAAAAACTGGAGAGAATGAGATCCACTTGTGATGGAGATTTCTGCTGTCCCTTTCTAGAGGGAAGACAGAACAATGTGTGTTCAGACTGCTGTTTATAAGCCATTAGTTAATTAGCCATTCCCACTGTTTTGTCTAAAACTGTCTCTTTGATCAAAGACTGAGAAATTTACTGTGGGGTTTCATTCTGAAGCACACACCTCCATGGATTTAAGTTAATAATGCCAATATCTGATGTAAGAACAAACTTTACATATTCACAGCACAGTAAACACTATGCAATTCATCTTCACAATCCCTCTAAGACTGATGGGCAATTGTCATTACCCTCAATTTGCAAAGGTGAAATTGAAGTCATAAGATGAACTGACCTCTTCCAAGTCTCCTGGGAGATGGGAGCAAGATCACAATTAAGCTCATCAATCTGACATGACTTTCAGCCTCATGCTCAGTCAAGCACATTTCACTGCCTCTCAGAAATCTTTGGGCCTTCTCAGGCAAGAATTTATAGAATTTAGCCTTCTGTCCTCACAATGAAGTTACTTACTTCCTAGACTACCCTTAAACAACTGTGCCTGATTCCCTCAACTCAGTCTTTAACCATGAAACATTTCTAATTTTTCTTCACACCCTGATGAAAGTGGAGCACAGCCAACCTGAGGGCTCTGACTCGCACAATAAAAAAATCACTTTTTGACCCTGGTGTTAGGGCTTCCACAAAGCTTATCAACCTCTCAGAAATTCTACAAGGTTGCTTAGGAAGTTAGGTGTTCCATGTGTCCTGAGAAAGGAGAGGTACAAAGCAATGCTGCTTTTTTCATTCAGCTCACTTACCCTTACTCTTCTGCTTTTGTAACACGTGACTGGGATTTAGACAAGAACAACCTAACTGACTTGTGATTCACAGAAATTGTCACTGAAGCCTGGTGGCTAGGAGCAGCTTCGGTATCAGCAGAGATGACCAGCTACTAAGAGCAACAAACATTCTGCTCTATAAGCTCCTGACACTTTCCAGACAATCCTGGAATTCCAGGAGGCTGAATGTGACAGCTGGAGATGTTCAATCAATTGCCACAAAAGGATCACAGGACAGCACAGACTGGAAGGGACTTTAGAATGTCTCCTGCTGGCCTCCTGCTCACAGCAGGTCATTTCTGAGAGTAGACAGGATGCTCATGGCTTTGCCCAGCCTGAAAATCTTCAAAAACGGACAGTGCTCAGCCTCTCTGGGTAACCTTTGCCATTGTTTGACTATCCTTATCAGGGAAAAATTTCTCCTTACATCTAGACTGAATCTCTCCTGTTTCATTTTATGTCCATTGCCTTTCACCTTCCTGACCTTCCTGCTGCAGAGTCCAAATCCATCTTCTTAGTGACCTCCTCAGAGACACTGGAGACTTTGGTCAGCTCCTCCCCAAAGCCTTCTCTCCCAAGCTGGGCAAGCCAGCTTCCTGAGCCTCTCCTCATGTCACGTGCTCCAGCTCCTGACCATCTTGACAACTTTCTGCAGAAATTGCTTCAATTTATTGATGCTTTTCTTGAATTAAGGACTAAGAAAGGATGCAGTACTCAAGATATGGTCTGAATGTTTGCAATTATTTCATTTGATGCCAAAATATCTTCTCTTGTGGCCTACAAATTGGATGAACTAAAAGCACTCTAATTGGAAAGAACCTTGGATAATTGCCCACTATCTAAAAGAGATGCCAAAAGTAGCAGTCTGTTTAATTATCTGTGATAGGAAAAATTCTGAAGTCTCCAAGAAACCCTGATGATTTTCTGTTCTCTTTCAACAGTTTCACAGCCTGAATTCATATTATTTAAACTTTACACAACTAGATCCAATTGTCATGTGTGATTTAAGGGAAAAAAAAACAAAACCAATAAACTCCTTATCAGCAGGTAAGGTTAGAATATAACTAAGAGATGGTTACATATTGATTGAGACCTGAGGAGCTGGATCTTAGCACAGAGCATCTGAGTGTGGGCTGGTCCCAGATGTTACACACAAAAGGTCATAATTTTCTTAGTTAAAACCAGCAAAGAGAGAAGCACCAACCTATATCCTAGCTCTTGCCTTTTTTTTTTTTTTTTTTTTTTGTATATGTGTGTGTGTGTGCATGTGTTGCAGCCAGTAAAAAGCTTTTGTGAAAAGCTTCAAATTCAAAATTTTTGTTTAAAATGTAAAAACATGAAAAAAATTGCAATTGCCAAGGAAATGTTTGCTTGTAGGCTCCTAACATGAGGGTGATTTAACTTACACACAAGAAGTTCAAATATTCTCTAGGAAATAATTTACAGATTTCCGACCACATCCAGTGAGTTTTTCTATAGACTAGTTTTAAGATCCAAAATTGATCTGAATAACACAGTTGAAACAACCTAAAATGCTATATAAAGAATTTCCACACAAATGTATGCAAAATTAGTTGCCTGAGTCCATACCAAGGAAGCCAAACATCTAATTCTAAATATAAAAATCTCTCTTAAGGTGCACATGGTTGAGAATTTTGGCTTTAGTAGATCAAACCATATAAGCAAAAGATTGAAATATATTGAAATATATAATTATGAAGATCACAGAATCACAGAATTGTAGGGGTTGGAAGGGACCTCTAGAGATCATAGAGACAACCCCCTGCCAAAGCAGGTTCCCTAAACCAGGTTACACAGGTAGGCGTCCAGGCAAGACTTGAAGTCTCCAGAGAAGGAGACTCCACAACCCCCCTGGGCAGCCTGTTCCAGTGCTCCGTCACCCTCACTGTAAAGATGTGAAGCCCTATCCTTAAGGTAACAGATGGGCTGCCAGATATTGGGGCCACTCTCACCTGCAGACTTTGGTCATCCCTGCTGACCATATTCGAAGGTGCAAGGGAGTTGGATCTTCCTGAATAGATGCTATTCCTGGCTCCATGAAAAAAAAGGAAGGAAGGAAGGAAGGAAGGAAGGGAGGAAGGAAGGGAGGAAGGAAGAGAGGAAGGAAGAGAGGAAGGAAGGGGGAAGGGAGAAAGGGAGGGAGGGAGGGAGGGAGGGAGGAAGGGAGGAAGGAAGGACCCTTTCTCCTCTGGGTCCTGGAGACAGATTATTCTTTTCTCGCGTCTTTTCAGAGTGGAAAGAAATAACTGAAGTGTAACAATAAAATAGGTCTCTGTATCAGGTCAGCTAGGACCTATAACTCCACTTTCATCCAGTCGACCTTTGGCTTTAAAGAAGTGGAAGGAAAATTGTACTAAAACATTGACTATAGAAAACTGACAGTCCTGCTGAAAGCTGTTAAAAGGGAGTCTCGCTCAACAAAAGAGCAGAGAGGATTGTTCAGCATCATATGATGTGCTAAAAAGTATAGTTAAACAGAAGCTAAAACCTTTTTCAGCTTTAAGTACTTTGTAACTTAAATGGAAAAGATAGCATAAGAACTGAAGCAGAAGACGGGAGTAAGTCTTCTAGCTATAAAAATTCTGACAGGCACAAAGGATATCTGAAGGCAACTAACTGAATAAAAGAGCAGAAATTTTGGCTCTACTTCCTACCACATGCAAGGTAGACCAATTCAGAGAAATGACTGCCGATCGACCACAAGTATTTGTTCTATTAGATCTTTTTAACTCACGTTGGTTTGTGAGATATATGTATGTCCATTTTTATCCGGAACCTGAGCACCTTGAGAATATCTTGTTGATGTGGGGAAATGGATACTAGAGCTGATTTTTTTTCTTTATGCTTTATTGGGGAGAATTTTCCACTTTGCCTTCTGGGATGTTCAACTCATCCATTACTCAGTGTGCTGAGTGATGAAAATACTCAGGTCACTTAAATCATATCAGAAAGAAAAGAAACTGTTTTTCCTACTTCTGATTTTGGATTTCTTGCAAGAGCCAAGGCTGCATAGAAAAAACTAGATGGCCATTTTTTTTGTCTCTTGGAAGTCCATCTGGTACTTACCATCAAATGGAAGTAGTAAGTTTTGCAACTGCCACAAAGATTAATTGCATGCTGTTATGAAGGTGCTATTTGTTTCCCAAATGTCACTTCCACAGAGAGGTATTGTTACAAGCTGCTGAGATGCTTTTCAGTGCCCTGCTCCCTTGCTTTAGTCTACCTACAATTTACCTGGACAATTACTATCTTAGTGGGATAGATCTTTTACTTGGTGGGAATTGTACCATCAACTTCAAAGGGTGGCTGGATTGTGCCTTTAATGAAGGCACACTCTGAAGCCTGTCCGTTTCCTGGAAATTGATACCTGAACAGCCAAAGAGTTGCAATAAAAAGAAAAAGGAGAAATAATAACAAGCTGCATTGTTAAAATATAAAGAGCTGTATCTTGCTCTCTGCTGAGCTGCTTTGCAAGAAACTGGGGAAATAGCAGGGAAAAGGACAGGAGAAATTTACTTCTGAAGTGCCAAGAAGCAGAGTTTTTCCTCCAAGTATCTGTAGATGGGAAACTATCATAACCCTTTTTTGTATCCCACTGGCATATTCTGGGGATTCATGCTTATCAAGCGTAGGCAAACTTCCAGAAAGTCAGTAAGACATGTACAGCTATGATATCCATCTTTTTGAGAGATTCTGGTTCTTCACTGATAGTTTTAGGGAAATTCATTGATTATGCTTTATTTATATGCATCCCATTTTTACCTGACATGGAAGCAAACGACCTGACAGACTTCATTTGGTCAGATTTGGTAGCTCCTATTTTGTTTGCATTCAAATAATTCTGGAGCAGACAAACAAAAGAACAAAAGAAGGAACATGATTTTTTTTTTTTTTTTTTTTTTTGTGCCTTCATTTCTTCTACAGACGTTGATGGTTCCATCAATGCTTCTATAAGAGCACAGAAATTTCACCTTCAGCAATCACCAAATATCAGAAAGACAAAGCTCCTGTCTAAATATTTTGTAAAAAAAAATGAGGATTTATTAAAAAAGATACCTCATTGTGCTGCTAAGCCAATGTTGAAGATGAAAAGGCAGAATGGTAATTTAACCTCACTGAGATCCGCTGCAAATTTAAAAATATCTGCTGCTATTGCAACGTTTAGATAAAGATTATCTTGTAGGCAGAAGTTTCATTGCCGTTTCCACAGCGTGTATCGCTGCACTCCTCACTGCAATATCTCCACTTCGTCCTTTCAGACCTGCTCAAAAACCTCATTTCACAACTGGTCTCACTAAGATCCCAGGGATCTTCCCTGGGAGTAAGGAACAGATCGACAGGAGCACAGGTACCGCCATGTAGCTCTGTACCTCCTCAGATTTTGGAAATGAATGATCTTCACAGAGAAGAGATACAGAAAAAGCAATTTAAATTTTTTTTTTTTTTTTTTTTTTAAATGTGTTTCTCTTACTCTACCAGAATGCCAAGTCTTGCCCATAAGCAGCATCACATGGTAGAAATCATTTCAGAAGAGCACCGTAGGAGCTAGAAACTGGTGTTGTTTATGGTTGCTGTAAACATAGAGAAACAATTGGTGAATAATGGATGATAAAAATGCGGCAGTGGTGTGAAATCACTGAGTTTGACTTCTATTCTTTTAAAGCAAGGGGGGAAGCTGAGAAAACAGGAATCCCAGCATAGTTCCAGGCACTGTGTTGGTATTTTCAAGAGCGGAATTTTAGTCAAGAATTTTTCTTACTGAGTTGTTATAAGGTCATTTGTTTCTGTGATGCAAAATGATTTGAAAACTGGAATGTGATCTGTAATGTCTTATGCATAATGTAAACATTATCCCATTTTGACTGATGGTGTAGATCATACTCTATGACTTCACATAATATTCTTCCCTTTACTTTAGGCATAACAAGGCACGAATTAACACCCCATTACCCATGCAGTGTCAGAGCTTATAGCATGGATATTTCTCAGACAGGTCAAATCCTTCAGAATGCATTGGCTTTTCTGTCAACTAAAAATAACATTTACTAGGTAAAAAGGCACAGTGGGCCACTCTTTAGCAAGGAATGTAAAAATCAAAAGCAAATCAGTCAACAGAAAGTCTGGCAATGAATGTCAGCAAGTTGTTCCTTCAGCTGAGCCTCAGAGGCATATTTAGTTTCTGCTACCTGGATTATTTCTGATAATTTCTGTCTGGAAATAGAATGTCTCTCTTAAAAGAAAAAAAAAAAAAAAAGATCTTGAGAGCAGAGATAGCAGAGATCAGAGTCCTAGGTTCCACTGTTCCACAGTAATGCCTCAAGTGTTAACTTTCTAATTTTTAATCTTCTCCATAAGAAAAGAGCCCAATAAAAAAAAAAAAGAAAAAAGGGAAACATTTATAAATGCACTGAGTGTTTGGATAAAGAGCTCCACTGCAGGATGAACAAGCAAATACATTTAACTAAAATCTTTTACTTGGAGAGTTTTGTTCTTGTAAATTTTACAAGTGGAAAGTTAGGAAATTGAAACAATCCTGACTTAAGCCACAAAATTGCAGTGAAAAGTGTTTACAGAATTTATTCCCTAGAGAAAACTCCTCATTAGTGTCCATGATGCTGCACTCATGGCACTTTCTGTGTCCTGCCAAAAATAAAAAAACAAAAATTACATCAATATACCTTTGAATTACTTCAAAGAGCAATCTACCTGTCCCCACGGAACCTATTTCTGCACTGACACCAAGCTGCCAACTAGATGGACAGCTAGACAACAGTTTGGAGATTTGCCTCAAGAAAACTTGGACTTTAGTTATAAAGTCATTAATATCAAGACAGTTGGTTGCAAAGCTCCCCACACACAGACCTCCATTCATAATGGATATTTATCTTATTTACATAAACTCACAAGGTACCTCAAGAAAAAAGATCCTTCCATCACAGAAACCCCACTGCAGATAAAACTCTTTCAGATTCTCCATTCAAATGAGTGAATGCTTAAGATGTTGGCAGGGCATCCTGGGGATGTCTTTTCACCCATTCTCCAGAAGATTCCTTCCTTCTGAGGGCTAGAGACTAAAATCCATGGCTTTGCTCCCATTGCATTTCTTCATGTCACACCAGCAATCAGAAAATTACATCCACATGCTTCACTAATGCCTTTCCCATGTTTTCCACCACATGTTATAAGAAACACATGAGGAAGGGGTGAAGAACTAACCACTAGCATTTCAGCCACATGACCCTGTTCTCCTTTCTCACCAGAACATAAACACTTCCTTGTAAAGTCAAGTTGAAATTATTATTTGCTACACATAAAGAATAGAGACTTGAATAGCGAAATATGGAATCCCAGATTTGTATCTATGAACACTCACTGTAAGGTCAATAGCAGGAACTTAATACAGCCCTGGATTTGACCATGTTTGTGAACAGCCACCATCAATCCCACCAATTTCTAACACATTTATTCCATCTCATCAGCACATTTATTCACACAACAGTTAATTATTTAGGCGGATCTAATTCTACCACTCACACTGAGCAGGTCTCAAAGAGCTTCACCAGCACTCATAAAACTGACCACCTTGCACCCATTCACACTTCATGCTGTGGGCTGCAGGTCAGCGCAGCACAATGTCCTTAGTGAAAGCAGTCATGGCAATAACAGTGTTCTAGCTCAACCTGTTATCCTTGCATCAAAGAGCTTCAAAGTACAAAAAGCAGTACCTTTAAGACAATATTGCCCTCGCTTACTCTTCCTTTACCCTTAAGAACAAAGAACTTCCATTTTCATCACTATTCAAACATGTTTATGATGCCTACATAACCAAAATAGAAGAGTATAAGCATGCAAGGTACAGAATTTGCATAGTGAAAGGCCTCCAGATACTCCCCTGTAGAGACACAGATTACTGTGCATGGCAAGGCCAACAAGCCAAGGGTGGTACACAGTGACCAGAAGTCTGGCTACTAACCCATCTTCTAACAACACCACATTTACAAAGGCAGGTGTGGCTAAGCAGACCAGCAGCTCTCTCTTAATCAACTTTCAATACACAACCATTGAAGAAAAACACTCTTTATGTCACACTGATTACTACACAGTAGTTTTGGACAGATACCTACCGTGGTAGGAAGAGAAAACAGTAGGGATGACTGGGTAGTGCTATGAAAGAAACCTAGTTTTTGCTGTGATGAGTTTTTGCACCCAATCCCACATTCCTTTTCAGATGTGTTAGGCTTTTTACCATATTACCTATAAACGAATATCACTGAAAAGGCAGGAAGGAAGGAGACAAACATGATGTGCAGTGTGATACTGCCCACTGGGCATAAAAGAAGCACACATCAGGCATTTCTCATTCTCTTCCACCCAGTGATATATATGCATGAATCCTACTACACCACCAGCACCGAGAATAAATCAGTTAAATTAGCCAATAACTACTGGTTGAACACTGCAGAAATGAGGCATGGAATCCAATAAAGAAGAGTTTCAAATTAAAATCCACTAACCTGCTCATGCGCAGGGTCATGAGCAACAGAGAGACCGGTCCCTGGTCACTCTGAAGGGTGGATTTCATCTGTATGAGCAAAGGGATGGGTACGAGCACTGTAATGAACACAAGCCCAGTGATGTGATGGCTGGAAATCATTGCAAACGGAAGAAATCTGATTATACTTCCTCCACTTTCTGTCTGTGCTACGTATGTGAAAATATATGGCCTGGTTTTCCATATAATCATATCAATGTTATATGAAGTTGTTACCACATTTTTAGTGAAGAAACTCCTGATTTGCAATCATTGTAGATAGGATGAAGATTAAGAACAGAATATCTCAAGTGAAATAGGCGTTCAAAGAGCATAGTAAATAATCTGCCATGAATAATTCATTTTAAGAAACTGATATTTTTTCCCTGGTCCTGAACAACCCAAGAATAGAGTTATAGAATTTTTAGAGAATAGAGAATAGAATTTTTAACATTTATATGTTATTTGCAGTTATTTCTGAACTGCATTAAGTAATTCATGGTAAACACATAATTCCAAAAGGAAGTTATGATAATTAAGTAAAACATAAAATTTTCAACTCCCACAGCAAGTTATGTCTTTTGACTAATTTATGTAATGAGCTGAGCTAGTCTGCCCTTCATGAATTTCAAAGTGCGTGTTCAATATTTGCAATTATCTGTGCTGGCAGTGGTTACATAAGTCATCTGGCCAGTAGCAGTCCAAATGGTAAACCCTGCACTCTCTATGGCTCCAAACAGCTCAGGAAATACTGAAGCATGCAGTTAACAAGTACAGTTGAGTCTTTTCTGTTCAAAAGCACACGGCTAGGATGCCTCTCCCCTCTTCACTCTAGTTCTACATGACACATAGATCAGGTGGTAGGCATGTGAGTGTTGCTTGTTCTTTCTTCTTGTCCAGAACATTAAGTTAGTTGCTTAATGTTTTTTAATGGGTAAGCAGCACTCATGTGTTGCTTGAGGTTTATCACTGGGGCTGGAGAGGGAATGGGGTGCAGCAGGAGAACAAGCAGCTTAGCACATGTGAAAGAAAGGCTCAGGAAAGACATGGACGTTGACAGCCAGTCGAGACAGCTTGAAAGAAGATTTGGTCCGATTTTCAGCCTGGGTAAGATTCTCCCTATCCCTTTTATGAAACATGTTTGAACTTAGGAGATGAAAAACTAAATGTTGTTCATATCACCCTGATGATACTTTCTGATACTTAGACCAAATTGTGGCCTCACAGAAACATATGCGAGCTTTGTTTTTATCTGGGATGGAACCAGGATGTCATACTTTATCCTTGTGATCATGGCTTTTCATTTTTGTTCCTATTAACCTGTCTTAATGGGCCCTCTTCCCTTCTGGTCTAACCACTTCATGTTTCATTCCTATTACTCTTAATGTATTTTATCTTGCCAGCCAAACAAACCTGAGATAAACCCAAATTTGACAAAAAATAACTACCACTGGCTGCTAATGCTCAGGATAATAGGCTGTCTGTTACTGTTGGTGTTGAATACTCAGCAGAAAATACTGAGGACTACAGAGCACCACAAAGCATGCTCAGGACAAACAGACCATGGCTAGGTGAGCAGCTAAACTGATTTCTAAACAAGTTTGCTCTGACTTTGGGCACTTTATTATCTAAGCTGCAAGAAAAGCACTCAACTGCAGTGCTGCCTAACTCTTCCAGGTACTCTGCAGCACTGAGAGGAGAGGCAATAATATATTAAAAATATAAAATTAAAAATATGTGGCTGTGAGCTTTGGAAATATACTCAGATAACAGACTACTCTTTTATTATCTATTACCTTCTGCTTTTACAGCCCCATGAGTTCTGGACATAATTTCTTTACAATTAGTATTTTACTGTTGACATTTTCCCTCTCTCATCTCCTTATGTTCTCTTACCATTCCATTCAGTGGCAAAGAAGTCAGTTTTTGAATGAGAGGTACTGAATGTTAAGGACCAAAAATTAATATTCAATCCTGGCAATAACTGGACTGATATTCCCTTGAATGTATAGCCCTTTTCTTTTGCTGCAGATGGACATGGTTATATTTCCATTCTCATCAGCGTGGCACAGCTAAGGCTCGAGGTCTGTGGTACTGTGTGCAGGTTAAACCAGTGAGTTAAGAGCTAACCTAGTTAATTGAATAGTGGTGAAGTTGTTTCCTCTGCGGTCATGAATGTAGTCAAATATCCCCAGTTACTTCCTACACAAAATAATGTCTCCATCTGCACCTGCAGCACCTCCCTCATCTCACTAGTGACTATGTTACCAGAGACTGTTTTAACCTTTACTTGTGAGCACATGAGTGAAATTGCTGCAGGGAGTGCTGGTTGCTCCATGGCCCATTCCCTCTCCCAACTCCAATGCACCCTATTGCTGTAAGACATCTCAGGTCATATTCCCTCCATCTGCTAGCTGCTCTTATGCTTTGAAGAAAATTGGCAAGTCTACCATAAGAAAAAACAACTTCTGTTTGCATTACATGCTAAAGACATTACAATGGTAAATATTGGCAGTTTTAACACAGAGGAGTACCTAGACTTCTTTTTCCTTGAAAATCCAAATGAACAGCAAACAATGGTCTATTTGTGAATCTAAAATTCTCCTGCTTGACTGTGTTTTATACCAAGATAGCAAAAATGCTGGTGACTTTGAAGGCAGTACTGAAATGCATAATGCTGGAAACAAAACCTTTTTTTTTTTTTTTTTCTAAATAAGAAGGTGCTTTAAGAGAAGCAATTCAATTAAGTTTCTGTAATGAAAGAATAATTGCCTCTAAGTGATGGCAATTGGAAAAAAAAATAATGTTAGAAGCAGCTTCTTTTTCAGAAATTGGCAGCCAAGATCAATGAACAAAACATAAAATGTAGGCATTATTATTGATGCAGCTACTGATGCAAATAATGTATGCATAATACTCTATAAAGGGTTGAATTTGGTGAAAAAAGCTGAATGAAATAGAATAGCTGATGTTAATTCTATTGAGGCTGACTTCAAGTAGCTAGTGTTCAACCAGTTTGGTTTTTATATGGCCTTGAAAGGTATGCCAACTATAGCTGTTAAATCCATATTGCAATTAGGAACTGTTACCTTTGCTGATCAAACAAAATATGAAATGGAAGAAAAGAAAAACAACATACCATGTTCACACACAAAACAAAAAAATAGCTATATCAGGGACATCAGGGAAGGTGGAATACTATAACAACACATTTTATATTGTTATACTATTCCACCCACCTTAATGGAGAACCCTTCGGTGTGGCTACGCCATAGCCTTTCGAATCCAGATTTCCTCCCACTTTCATGGTGTCACAAGGCTTTCGTTGCTCAATGTATTCATTCATGGTGGACTCCAGCAGGAAGGCAAACTTGCCCTTGGATTTGCGGACACGAGCTACTCCCTCTGCAGTAGTCCTAGTGAACACTGACGGCTCTGCTGATTTCATGTAGGTCCACATCTTTTCGTACACTGCTATTTTTGATCTCTGGAGAAAATTAAAAAGAAGTTAGAACAAAAGAATGTTGCAACATTTCACAGTGGTGCTGTTCAAAATAAAATCAATCAATCACAATTTTTCAAATAATGGGTATTGGGAAAATCTGACTGTTAAGGGTTTCCTTTTAATACAATGATTAATAAATAATAAAAAAAAAGACATAACAATGGATATACTATAACATCAGATATCACTTGTAGACCAGTTACAATAAAGTAACTGCATATTTAAGGCCTGAATTTATTTTTAGATAAAAGCAGTTTACACAATAAATGTTATAAGGAGTATTTTAGGGAATTATGTATGAAATAGATATCCATAAAAAACCTGTATGGAAAAGAGAAAAAAAATAAAAGAATTCCTCCATAAATATTGAGCTGTAACTTGAGTAAATTCTCTGCTTTTACACCCACTTCTAACATCAATGAAACCACAATAGCTTAAGTAATATTTCTGCTTATTCACAATCCAGAACTGTTTCAACTTCAATTGAGATTCTGTACATTTGAAGACACGGTTCAAATTAAAGATGAAAACAGAAAATTGTACAAAATATGCTGCTGAAGGAGATATAATGCTGGGAGCATTTGGTTTTAAACAAATACTAGGTATGTTTTTAGAACAGTAGTTCATAAATAAACTGGGTTTATATCTTGCAAATACTTGGCCAGGACATGTGCTTGCTCAAGTAATGTGCAGGAAGTCATGACTTAGCTGGAGATTTTCCTTACTGGGATTGCGTGATGTATTCACAAATAAAGAATAAGGGATGATAAACTGTAAGCAAAAATAAATAAATAAGGAAATAAAACATCAGAAAGGTTAGAATTTAAACTTGGAAACCACAGTGGTGAGACTGTCAATATCAGAAGCTTCCCTGTGCTTGTTGCATTAATTCAGCAACTCCTCTGCTTCATCCAGCAACACAAATACATACATGCTAACCAGCAGCATGGCAGCTGACCTCTATCCAGTATTTTTATTTAATAAGACATGGCATTTGTCTTCTCTTGTGTGTGGGCAAAAGAGGAATCTTTCTAGCCATGAAAGCTTTTCTTTGAGTCAACAGGAATTTCAAGCAAAGTGAGATTTGGTCTGTCAGCCCATTCCTATGCAGTGCTGAGCACTGCAGGAAAATAATTACTTTATTATGTGGCCCCACACTGAAGGAAACAGAAGGATATTAGAATATTTGAGCAAATATAAAATAATGTAATCTAGGTATTATTTAAATGTAGAATGGCTCTAAGAATCCTGGAACCAAGACTTTGCATAGGTTAAGAGTAATTTCCCTGAGCAAATACTGACTGAATGTATTATGGCTTAGAAACGAAGTTGTTAGGAGAGAACATCTAACTGGAAAATAAGCACCATTCAACTAGAAATGTTCAACACAAATACCATACAACAGAATATCATAAATTATCCATTCTTTTTTTAGTTTGTCTACCTATCCCATTTTGTCCATCAAACATAATAAAACTTGTGATTATGCAAATTAATAATAGTTGTGTATATCCATAATCACATCCTCTCTTTCCACTGCAGACACAGCTCCTTTTCATTTACATAATAGAAGCTAAGAGCAGAGCCTTAATCAAGCCATCCATGTCTTCCCTTTGCTTTACAATTACAATTAAAATTACAGAAAGAAAAAAAACATGTAAGAGAACAGTAATGAATCAGGCAACATTTCAGGAATATTTACTTGCCTTCGTTTATCTTTACTTCTAACAATTTCTTACGTCTTAATATTCACTTCATGAAATAAACTTATAATAGGTCACTTTCTTTCAAAACTAGAAATATTCCACACAAAGCAGAACTATTATTAACATGGAATTATGCCCTAAGTCAATTAAAAAAAAAGGTTTCAATTAAGTATGTTTTTTTCTGGATCTTATTTTGTTTCCCTATCAAGTGATAAAAAATACAGAAAGTCTAACAAGACATCTGCTCTGTGAGGACATTTTTGTCTCCCAGGCTTTCACTTGTTAACATTCAAATTGTACATGTCAACCTAGAGTGAAAAATGAAGATATTCCTTATTACCACATGAAAAAGCTTAGCAGCTTTCCTCTGCAGTCAGTCAAGATAGGATGATTTTCATTTAGGGCTTTTCTGAGACTAAGGGTAAGCTTCCTTCCTCTTGAGCAAGCTGCTCTGACAGTGCAACTCTTGATGCTTCCAAAACAGGAAATAAGAGTAAATAGTTGGTGGAATCGATGTCTTATTTTTCTTTACTGTGTTTTTAAAATGACTTTCTTTTTCGGTTTTCAATCATGACTTAAAGCAGACTGAATGGCTGCTCTGATTTTCTGACGTTTTGATAAGAAATGATCAAATGATAAGAAAATGTCCTGATGGACCACAGCCAGTAATCACTTTCAGTAATCACTAAAAGAAAAGTTACCCATGACTCTAATTCTAAAACTGATGATTGCTTCCAACCACACACACACACACACACATACACACACACAGATTAATTGGGAAACAAATCTTCACGTACTATTGTTTGAGGTGGGACCTGAGTTTATGGATTATGCAAACAGTGCTTGTAGAAATATTGTCTGTCAGTGATATTTTATCCTTGTCCCTGTTTTGTGCAAAAATTTTTAGAAATAGAGTCATCATAGAATGGCTTAGGTTGGGAAGGACCTTTAAGATCTCCCCTGGGAATTCTTTTTTGTATCATCACATTAAAAACAGCAAATACTGTATATTCTGGAGAATGCAAGAAGTGAATAAATAAATAATTAAATAAACCTGTTTTGTTCTCAGCATCATGGTTTTAATTATCATCACAGCTTCATGCCTGTTGAAAAAATACTGAAATGCATACACTTTAATGTACTAAAACTGGAATTCTCAGAATTAAATGCCAGAATTTGCACTAAATGAATTAAAGAAGAATCTATGGGTTAAGCACAGATAAAGAAAAATAAAAAGGAATACTGTGGGATTATGCTATTTTCTAAAAAATAGGAAATCCAGCCATCTCAGGGATTACAGTGTTTCAGTTTTTGGATGAGCTCTCTGTATTTGAAAGCCACCATTTTGGCAGGGGTCTGATGTGAAATAAAGGCTTCCAAGAATAAAAAGCCATGCTTCTACCACCTCAGGGATAACAAAGCCTGCTCTCAGAAACCATCTGTAACGTTGCATTTAGGTGTACAGCAGCATACTGACTGCAAAAAGACAGCTATAGACACCTGTCCGGGAAAAATATCCATCACAAAATGAAGTACCACGCACTATAGCCATTTCTGATGGATCACTTTAGAGTTGGTGCAAAGAGAAAGAAACTTCAACGGGTGACTCATTTCATCCTAAAACTCTTGTCCCGTACAGGTTTCAGTATCTAAAGAAGAAATTTAGTTGACTCTCTTAAGAGTAAACTCCCACAAGGCACCATATTTTTAGAGCTTAAAAATATGCAAGAAAATATCTGCAAGTTTTCTGTGGGGCTGTATCTTACAGTGAAAATATTATTTCACTACAGGCTTCTTGGACAACACTCAGCAACTCTCCTTGAACTGTTCCTGTCTTCAGTTCACAAATTCCATTCATAATGTTGTTGAGTGACTTCAGTTTGGCCAAACTGAAAACATTCAAGCTACATGGGAGCGCCTGACACAGAACAGTACCCTTTCAGTAAGACAAACTTTTCTTTCTTCTAAAAATGCCTTAACCTGTATCTTTCATACAAATATTAGATTTTTTGTCTTGAACCACTTAGTTACCAAGGGAGAATTACTGACTTGCTACATTTATTCAAAGCCATGTTCAAACACTAAACTCACATGTGAAATAAATGTGAAATGTGAAAGAAAGCAGGAGGGGTTATTTATTATGTACTCTTGATAATGCTCAGGCTCCCTGTTTTCTGATTGGCAAAGGAAGAGGTTTACATGTCAGCTACAGATATATAGGAAAGCAAATGAAAATGAAGTAATCAACAGAGACAGCACAGACATACGAATGGCTATTTAGGCTGTTTCCTAATGCTTCAGCCCCATCCCCTCAAGTTGTATTTTCTCTTTATTATTCATCTGAAAGTCTGTAAATTAAAAATAATGCATTTCCTATCCAAGACCCTAAAGGAAAATGCATGCAGCTAAATCCAAAAGTAAAAGCAAAACCTTCAAGACTACATATTATCATCATGGACTTTCAATGCTTCACATCATTTTAGTGCTGCAGCTTCAAATGAATCAATAGTGCAATGCTGCTTTAATTACCACAGGCTGCAGTATCCCTCAGGGAAACTCTTCTCTCCAATGTGACAGGATCAATAAGTTTTCCATGAATTAAAATAACTGAGAACTCCAACAAAAGGTGTCAGAGGTAAAAATGTAGATTAAGAATTGCATGAGTTACAAACCATATTATACATAATTGCAAAGTAATGGTACTTCACCCTTTCCAAGCATGTTATCAGAGTGGTCATTAGGGAAAGCTGCTCTAATGGGTATGCCAACTTACTCTGAAGAACTCTTTGGTTGACCCTGAGTCCAGTGTCCCGTAAGCAATTTCAGTTTGCTTGGCAAGGTCTTCTGCACTTTCTATGGGCGAGACCATTCGCTCAACAGTCAAGAAAGCAGCGAGGTTAGCAGTGTAGGATGAAATAATGATGAGCGTGAAGAACCACCAGACACCTCCAACAATGCGACCTGAGAGGGATCTAAACATGAATAAGATAATGCACATTTTCCTGTCTTTTCAGCCACAAAGAGAGAAAGAGAAAAAAAGGAGGCACTATTATTACTGAATATGTCGTTACCTAACAGAAGATGGGAAGGAGACTATCCGCATTTTAAATATACACTTTTGAATCTTAATGCCTATAGTATACAGTCCACTATAGTGATACATATTTCTCACAGACACAGAAGTATGAATTCTCTTGAACAGTACTCCCAATGTTCTTATTTCAGGAAATGCCTAGCATGGCAAAAATGTTGTAAAAAATCCTAGGTAGGTAATTTCTTTTTTGAGACAAAAGTAAAGCCTAGTAGTTGCAGATCAGTAGCTTTGTCTTTTTCCTCTTTAAGGATGAGATTTGCACATGCTTATACTGGTTCCAGGATTAAAACGTTTCTGTGACCAATTTAACATATGTTCAGTTACCACAAGGACTTATCAAACATTCTGAACACAACTATAATAACTCAACATTTCATATTTTGTTATTTAAGAAGCATGCATTTTTGTGGCAACTGTTATTTATGATAAGTAAAAACTACAATTTCCATTTTACCACCTGCAATTTGATGTGAAGGCTTTTGAAGAGGAATGTACATCCAGTATTAATCAGCAGCAATGTTATTTCTGATTTCAATAATAGCCGAGCTAGAGGTCAGTACTGATGCTCTGAAATCTCATTGCTAATTCAAATTTGAAAGAATGGGTCATAAATTAAGTTGTAGTTACTGCACACCAAAGTTCCAGAACATCTAAAAAGGTTGAGAAATTCAGGACTGAGATCATATATTACATCTGAAGTAACCCACTCTGTAATGCCTAGCTTGGCACTACAACGTGGCTTCCACAAACAGCTGGTCAAATATTATCTCTTGTGTAGACAGGGATATTCTGGATGCAGTGCTGCAGAATTTAATAGGGAACAGAAGTGGGACATTTGTTCAGACAAGTTAAGTAGCATAATAGCGTGCATTTCACAACTGTAATACAATGGAACTAATTTAGCAACAACACAATTCCTCTGAAGCCCATACAGTGGGATTCCTCCTGTGTGTACCTGTTGTTTCTGAGAACTGTCTGTGATTTATACACATTGACACATGTAAACAATAATGGCTGAAATTCAAAGCATATTTTGTTACTCTTATTGTAGGTATTAAAACGAGAAAAATGAAAAGGCTTCCTAAAGAATGAACTTCAAAACACTGCCAGGAAAATAAAACGGGAGACTTTACGCTTCAGTGTTGAAGAAAAAATGCAAACATGAAAAGATTTGACACAAACCTTGGGGAAATATCACATCCTTGTTGCATAAAGGCACCCAGGGAAAACCAGAGGCTGTTGAATATGCCAAATTCATTGGGAGGCTGATCACTGGGTCCTTCTTTCCCATCCTCTGGTTCTTCTGTATGCCACTCGTATGGGCTAAACCTGCTAACTAGGAACAGGACCACACTGACACCAATGTAGGCAAAGACTATGCACATCCAGATCTCATACGCCAAAGGGTCCAAGAAGGAAAATACTCCTGGTTTAGATTTCTGGGGCTTTTTGATCATAATGGATATCCCCAAACTCATAAAAGGCTTAGAAAAATCAATGACCTCTTCTCGTACCAAAGTGATGGTCAGAGGCGCAACAGCAATCTCTGCTTTCTATAAAGAAAAAAGAAATATAGATGTATAGATTAATTGGATTTGGCTTATAGACTCAGATAAGCAGCTAATTCCAAAGGTATGTTATCAATATCAGGACACTGTGGCTTATATATTCTTTATACTATGTTTCTGTTTCGTACTATCACAGTCTACATTTACTCGATATGTTTTTAGAGAAAGAAACATATTGCAGGATTTTGTTTTACAGAACTACAGAAATACTTAATTTTCCTGAGAGAAGACTCTCAGATCTTACAGAGGTGGGCAGCAGTCTATGAAGGGCACTTCAGGTATTAATTCAAATTTAAAGAATTTAAGGAAGGATTCAAAGTGAAAATGGCCTTATTGACACTAGATATATTGGTATTTTTTATAAAATTCCAGAAATAGTTGCATATTATCATATTTTCATAAGGTAAAATCATTGTTCTGCACAACCCAACTCAGAGTCTCACAGAAATTCCAAGTTCCATAAAGTAGAAAAGGTGATTAATTAATGCCACAAAACTACAGGAAGACAACTTGAGGAAAAGATAGTTCAGTACAAAGGAATCAAGTCATAAGCAGCACAAAAGACAAATACATGGAAAATAGGATACAAAACTGTGCCATTAAATGATAAAAAGTTTGTTAAATCCACTTCCTTCAGAGAGAATTTTTTAAACGATCTGTTTCTTTAAATACGTTTTTGCCAGTCTTTAATGAATCATTACTGGTGATGATGTTGATTATGGATGCTAACAACGATGTTTGCATTAATTACAAAGTATTGTAACTGCACTAATTGTCTTTTCTGTGATCCAGGACCAACATCAGACTAAGGTTTGCTCCTTGCCCTGTGAGCTAAAGCTGTACAGTAGTACAGTCATACTACAGTATTATATACTGTACATACTATAGTATACTATAGTATATACTGTATATAGTGTATACTGTATATATAGAATATACTGTACTATAGTACAGTATTACAGTGGTACCTTGCATGGGAGTTGTAAAAGGAACTGGGAAGAAAATGCAACAGTGACAGGGGAACAGAGATGCAGAAGCTGCTGAAAACTTTCTCCTGTTCATCCTGTCATCCTGTTACCCTGCCCACAGCAGGGCAGTTGGAATTGGGTGATCTTTAAGGCCCCTTCCCACACAAATTGTTCTATGATTCTGTGATTACCCCAGGTGCATTCATAAGGATGAAGGCTAGCCCATGCTCTCTGGCTAGCTTGGACCTCTTAGCTAATGGGCTAAGGATGATATCTTTAGGAAATATATTTTTTGGTTGCAAATAAGATAGACTCACAACCTGCCTTCTGCAGTGGCCATATTCTGCTTCAGATCTCAATACATGAGATATTCTGCATGTGTTTCCCCCCCAGTTACAAGCCCAATCATCTTCACGGGCACAGCTGAGTTATTCATAAACCTCTGTAATGTAACTGTCTTCATTTTCTTTTTTAAATACTTATTTTGCCCAAATTCATCCTACAGAGTAGCATCATCAGATAAAGCACATTTCTCATAGTTTATCAAAATTTAAGTATGTTTTCATTTTAGCAAGTTCTTTGGGACATAAATACTCAGTAAAATACAAAAGGACATATTTAAATCCCTCAAATTTCAGTGAGATTAAAATAGGCTGAAAACTGAGGACATGCTTAAATAGTTTGTCTAATCCAAGTGTTACATAAATAGCTTGTGTGATAAAGAAAAATTAAAATCGAAATGTAGGTTTTTTGTCATCTCTAAACTTTAAAACAGCTATAGCATATTTAAAGTAATATGCTCTTGTATTTTTATAAACAAAGTTATACTAAGCTATACATATTTTATGGAATATAATTTTAAACTAATCTAATGTAGTTATAATTTAAATATGTATTTGTAGCTGCATAATTCTGAACACATTAAAAGAAGTGACTCATTACCGTGCAATGGTCCAAAAATGCAAATTCAAATTTAAATTATTATATATTAATCATCAGGTTATAGCTGTCATTCTGAAAGAGCTGTGATGCAAACCCTTACCCCGATTTTATGTAAAGATATTACAGTTTAAGCAGTATAATTAAAGTCATCATTTTGCAAGCATACCAGTCATTATTTCTTGTGCTAATATCTGGGGTAATCATTATGGCAATAGTGCTAATTCTCTGCATTTTAAATTCTGTGATATGAGGCATTTTTAAAAATCTAATTTCTTGAAGCGTTGTGATTTTATTAGTAAAAAATACAAACAGTGTTTAAAATATGTTTTCAAATATCCTGACAAGAAGAAATTGAATCTAGTGTCTGTAATCTAAGGACTGTAAAATGGTTTGGGCTACTGACATTGCTGCATAGTTCTGTACTTCATCTCACTCATCACTTCCCTCTTTCTAGAAAGATGGCTTCCAACCTTAGAGTCAATGTCATTTATAATCCCAAATCTCAAGTTCTGTGAATGCCTTCTGTGGAGTCCTTGAAATCAAATAAATAAAAGACTCAGGGAGATCGTGGTCTACTACTGCTAGTTTTTATCATAGCCACATAATAGTATCTTTATTAACACAGTGTAAACGCTCAGCTTGGTTTTCAAAAGTGTTGCTAAATCTTGATTTTCTTATGTGTCTGCTGATTATGAGCGGTGTTAAAAATGGATCCTTGAGAGTTGTTAGTTTTTATGATATGAAGTGGAAAAGTGACAGCACCACTTTGGTGCTAGCTGTGGAGATTAATTTGAAGACCTAATTAGCACACTGTTGTTGTATGCAAAATGTTGGATGAGCTGCATCTTACCAAATTAAAAGGCCTGCAGAATGAGCTGTCTACACTACCCTAAGGAGTTAAAGAGGTATTGATCAATCAAACAAATAAGTACGTATCCCATTTCACTACAGTTGCTGTCTAATGTTAGATAGTTCATAATGTAGACAAACTTGTTTCATGACAACGAATGTAAATGAACAGTACACAGCTAGGTCACGATTAGCAGCCCAATATTTGGAAAAAAATCCAACCTACCCAATCTGATCATATTACTTATCATTTTTGTATGGATATTTTGTGGCACATAGAGGCCTACTTAAACTCCTTGTTGTTGAAAGCTAAATAGCAACAACTGCTGTACATTAAAAGTATCAGTGTTTATGGATTTAAATGATAAACAGTATAACAATAGTGCAAATTATTCATGATCATGTTTCCAGTGAAATCTGTTTGGACAAAGACTAATGGCACCTCACACTCAAACCAACTCCACCTGTAATGGTATTTCAATCTAGGCTGCATACTACCAAGTACAGATGTATTCTGCACTCTTCCAGCTTAAAATAATGGAACAAGATTAAGCCTGATGGTGCAGATTTTCACTTTTCCAGAGTATATTATTCTAATGTTTTTAAAAAAATTTGTGCTTAGTGCAATCTGTATGAAGGTGGTAAAGCTATCTGAGAAAAATCATACAGGAAGTAACTTTAACTATGGAAGTACATGCTTCTCAGATTTTAAAGAGAAATGAGCTTTGACCCTCTGTATGAAACAGTGCAAGAGTAGCATATTCCATCAGGGGAATAAATATTTAATCAAGGCTGACTGTCAGTGCATTTGGAAACACCTGTTATACATGATCAATGGTATTTCAACCTCAGCTGCGTTTCTTCTCTGAGTGGGCTAGTTATGAAGGGCTACAGAGCCCCACAAGAGATTACTGAGGGTGCTCAGATAAATCAGGGACAAATTAGCAAGATTTTCTGATGGCTTTTCATATAGTGCTAAAATCAAAATAGGAAAATAAATCAATCCTTGCCATGACCTTATGTACAGTCATAGCAAAGCTGCATATCACAGCACCTTATCACTATCATGTTTCCCCTGCAACATGATAGAAAAAAAAAATGAGCTACAGTGCTCAGGTAACAGCCAGGCCATTTGCACAGAATCTGAAGGTGTCCAGCTACCAGAAGAACACAAAGTGCATATGGGTTTAACTAGGTAACATGGGATTAACTGGCACATGCACTCACCCTCAGCAACATGAGCAGTGCTACATGGTACTGGGGGTCTATGCAAAGAGCAGGAGAGACAAGGACTGTTCTGTGTGATGTAGAAATGCTTTCACTGGGTGGCACAATGCTGTTTACCCTTTAATATGGTTGGTATTTAGTATCTGTAAAATGTTTCCCAAGCAGGTTGTCTTGTTAACTTGCTAATTCACTTGCAAATTTGGTCTCAATCCTGGCTGCATATAAAAAGCCCTGCTTGAAGCACAGCCAAACACTCAGACTTTGTGATTATGATTTGCGAATCTACCGGAGAAGATGAGCAGCCGCTTACAGGAGAGCTTTGCAGGAAGGATGGGCTGATTTTCCTGCTTTCTCTAAGTGGGGACCTGCCGCTGTGTAAATCACCTGGCAAGGACTCAAGGAGGTTGCAGGGAGCATGGTTTTCTTGATTTCCCCATGGAAATCTTAAGTAACACACTTTTCTGCATTAACAGGAAAAACAATCTGCTTTAAAGCTACATCTGTATAAGTAAGTTGAACAAGGCTGGGGAGCTCCTGGCCAGCTGGCACAGCACAGGCTCTGTCTCTGCCATGAAAATCCTTGAACCTCCAAGCCAGAATGGCTGCACTCAAGCTGCTTATAGGGAGTAGTCTGTCACACTGTAAGATATTATTCTGTTAACATCTGTGTCTCAAAGCTTGCTGGGGACACAGATGGACTTGTTCAAGTCCCCAGCAAGGATTGTGAAATCCTTTGTCTGAAGAACACATATGAACAAGTCCTGGGCAAAGGTTGTGAGATCCTTTGTCTGGGGGACGCAGATAGACAAGGCCAGGGGCAATGAGAGTGAGATGAGCTGCAGCTAGATAGCTGTGAAGTGCTCCTTTGTGTGGACCTATCTCAGGATGATGGCCATCTCAGGGGGTACTCAGTGACTCTTGCTCAAGGCCTATCCTTGTCACGTAGGCAGGAGAACAAGGAGGATAAAAGAGGAACTGAAGACCATGAGGATAGGTTTTCTGACAACAGATTCCTCATGAAGAACGGAGGTTTCTGGCAGCAGATTCCTCATGAAGAAGAACGGGGGTTTCTGACAACAGATTCCTCATGAAGAAGAAGAGGGATTCCTGACGATCAGATTCCTCTTGAGGTGACTCCTGCATGCTGTCGAACTCTCCTGAGCCTGCTGCCTGAGTGCTGCTGCTGCTTCAAGGATTGGCTCCTCGACTTCCTTGTCTACCTGCCTGCTGCCCAAGGCCGGCCACGCTGCTGCTCGCCATCCCCCTGCTACGTCTGCCTGGGACCTTCAAACGCCGTGCAACGGGACGCTGCTGGATCCTGCTGGTGACTCTCCCCACTTTACGCAACTCCTGCTTCTTTTCCATCTTTTCTATCGCCCTCCTTCCTTTCCCCATCTCCCTGATTAGGTTTGGTAATAAACTGGATGGAACAACATATAAACCGTTGTTTCTTAATCTCACGCCGGGTATACAGACATTAAAAGAACCTCATCTCCCTCCTATAAATTGGAGCGAGACACACCCATGCTACCGTCAAGCTGGGACCAGAAAATATTTTGGAGAGTAACTATGGTCAAAAATACACCATGGACTTTGTAAATAGTCAGATAATTTAGATAGATAATTTAGCAGATTAGGCAAGAGAGTTCAAGTACTCACAGGCATTCCCTGGTACTACTGACATACTGGGATCAACACTGCCAATAGGAGCTTTTGGGTGCTATAGCAAATACTGGGCAACAGCAGAGTACTATTAGTTCTTTTAGTTAAATAAGCAGTCCTGAGAGCTTTCAGCTTGACCATCAAACCTCTAAAGAGCTTTCATGTAATTCTTCTCTGTTCAAAAAATAAAGTTCTGACCATGCATTGTGGAATGTCCTCTTCAGGTATTTGCAACAAGTTGCTCATGCCTGGGAGTGTCCTTGCTTTCAAGTATGTCAACAGCAGCAGTCACATTCCAGGACTGGTATGAACCTCTGTCTGAGCTTCCCAACAGGAATTTGTGTGTTAGTCTATTACTAGAGATGGTTGAGTTTCATGAGGTAAATTTTTCAAGATAAGGGAAAAAAAGATTAAAAAAAACCCAACAAAACAAAAACAAACAACCAAACACCACAAATGATCAGGAAACAGAAAAAGCGTAATTTCAATTTTCCTCTATAACTTCACTAGATTTTAAGTCACTAAAACTCTGCTATCAAAACTCTACAGAATCTGGACAAAGGGACTTTCTCACAATGTGTATAATTTCGCAGATATCTTAGAAGAAACTACTGATGTAAAAGTGTATAATGATCACATCTATGTGATGGTTAATGTAATTAAAAGCCAGATAAGAAGTTGCCTTAATTTGGATAGGATGAATCTGAAAAACCCTTGATTTTTAACATTCTGAGAGTTCTAAGGCACTAAAGCAGTTACAGATGCTTGGTGAGCACTCAGCTTTTCCTCTGTGAGATTAGTTCATTCAGGAGCTTCCAGGAACACACAGGAGTTTGTGATGCTGATGTAATCTTCCCATTCTCGCATCAAAGGAAATCAACAAACTCGGGGACATTGTTTCCCATACTTTTACTGTGCAAAGTCTATTTCATGTCATGGAGATACCTGAACTGATGAATAAAAGACTTTGACAAAATCTGTCAGCTTTATGTAGTTGACCGAACAGAGCAGGGCCCTAACCATCATTTGGCAGGCAAGGCTCTGCCTAAAACTGTGAGTAGACAAGCTGTTATTCAGCAGTCTTTCATAGAGGTGTAAGCATGATACATGCTAACTGATGGAAATGTTCTCATCTAAAGGGCTTCAGGATTTTTTTTATTCCATCACTGAAAGGTTATCTCAAATTTGGGTTCTGTTCACATTACAGATAGCAGCAGCTGAGGCAACCAGCAAGCAGAGCTCTGAATTTCTGCTTCTTTTGGTAACACTAAATACTAAAAATATTTCTCTTGTGGTTGTTGGAACTATTTTCACAATTACAACTCTGTCAACAGAATTTTTAACCATGATGCTCTTTCTGAAGAATCCTTCTCCAGATGTGTATAATATATGCTGTTTCAGTGCCTATATGTTCATATATGTTATTTATATGTCCCAATAAATGACAATTTCTAACACTAGTCCAACAGTCCTGTCTTTTTTAAAAGATCTGCCCCCATTCCATGAAAATGAATCAATGAATGATACTCTTCCCAACTAAACTTTACAGTATATCAAGAATGGGTGGTCTTGAAAGTCCTCCATTAATTCTAAGAGTAACAAATTTTTAAGGGATGTGAAAACTATGGATGTTCTAATGTCACAAAGTACTGGTTGAGCAAATAGCAAAATTTGCATTTGATTTCCTCTTGAAAATAAATGAAAGCACAGACATATGAAACAGAATTGTTTCTTTTCTGTGACTTCAGGTTTAAATAAAATACACACATACTTCCTAATTTATGACTAATACTAAAATAAATTAAATCCTGCTTCAAAAATTGGTATGCTTACCCCATAAACAAGTTCTCCCACCATCCCATTCCAGATTTTTGTCTCTGGATCCCTTGCTCCATATTTTCCATCAGGAACAATGGCAATTTTGTACTTGATACCAATATGTTTTGCAATTTCTGACGCCAGATCTACACAGTATCCTTCAAACTTGTCATTCCCTTCAAACGTATCATGGTTTTTCTTGAACATAACATATGGGGCTTCCTATAATGAAAGAATTAAAACTGTAAAGGAGAAGTATACAGAACATACTCTGAAAAGCAACATGTAATCTACTGACTGAACAACATACTTTTAATCAAAAGTACATGGATATTGTTAGCACATTTAAATTTAAATATATGAACAGAAATCCTTCTGGATATACTATTATACTATTCTGGATATACTATAATTTGGCTTACACATTTCACAAGCTTTATCAACCTTTACAAATAAAAATCATAAAAAAGACCCAAGTACGAATATAATTTTTGCTTTGTGCTAAATTAAAGATCTTAGTACAGTGTATAGTGAATATAAAGCAAGATCAGAGGTTGCATCTGTGCAATGCAAATGACTGTGGGATAATACAAGGTTATAAATTACACTTTTGACTGCAATGAGTGCAATGGCTCTTCCGAAAGTAATAGCTTCTATTTTATGATGTTGGCCCATGATGTCAGAGGTTGATGTTGGTGCTATGGCAGTAGAGTTTGAACCTTCCTGCCATAAGTGTATTACATTTTGCTTCTGTGTGACAGATGGCAGCAGAGAAGCAGTCTGACAGAATGGCATCTGACATAGAAGTGTGAATGAAGGAAATGTGTGTAATTGAATTCCTCCATGCAGAAAAAAATAACACCTATTGACATTCATAGACACTTTCTGAACATTTATGGAGACCAAACAGTGGATGACAGCACAGTGAAGCGATGGATGGTGTGTTTTAGCAGTGGGGACAGTGGATCACCTCTACTGGTGCAGACTTTTACAAGTGCAACATGTAGGCTCTTACATAGCTAACGGTGGTGACTCTGTTGCAAAATAGTGTCTTGTAGCTGAGAATTTGTGCTATGTAATACTGATATTGTGCTTTTTGTATCTGTTGTACTTTCCATGAAAATAAAGAGGAGGCGTTAATTTCAGCTCAACAAATCTATATCCTGTAACATAACTCCTTTGTATATAATTTCAGGTGCACAGCCTGAATTATTCACTTTCTTGGGGTTTAAAATGCACAGTTGCTCAGAGGCTATGCACATTCTGGTGAGAATATGGAAATATATTCCATAGGAAGCATATAATCTTTGAATAAAGAGTTTTACATGGTCTTTTACTATGGACCTAAGTAATATTCATGAACAAGCATAGTGTAAAGCTGACTGATATTAAAGATGCGTGTCAAATTATCAAAATACAATTTTGGTTACTAAGTGCCATTGGAAACAAGTGAAAATTGTTTTGAAAAGTAGATCTTAACAGTCTTTGTAAATCACGCTACCACAGTAAAAGTGAACATGTGACTGGGAAATTAAAATCATATTTTTTCTATCTGGCTCTGTTAGGATTTCAGACTTTAGCAATCATTATGTCAAACTATAGTTCCTGGTGGCATTTTAAATGACTTCACATAATCCATATTAATAGCCAGTTCCAGATAAAATATTGTCGCTAATGTCACCCTTTGTTTGAATTTACATCATAAAATACTGGTAACTCCAATTTTCTCTGAGGCTATAGCTGTGCTGGCTCTTGGCATGCTTTTTAGACATTGACCTTGGTAGTCCTCTGCCCTAGTCACATCTTTCCTACATACCTAATTAGCGCACAAATAAAATTAAGGTAAATGGGTAGATTGAGAATTTGTTCTAGATGGTACTACATGAACATCAGTGTTAAGCAGCAGCAATTATGTAACCTATATTCAATGTTTAACAAAAAAGGATACATGGCATTAAAGGAGTAATGAAGGATTACATACATCAATTCCAATTTTTTTAGTATGCCAGATAAATTTCTTCTTTCAGATACAAAAATGTAGCTCCTGTTATCTGCATCTTAACCCACCCAAGAGAAAAACTTGATAGGCAAGTTTGAACAGTATGTTCAATTTACTATTACAGAATGAAAAGGCAGAAAACCTGAAAAAAGTTAGATTATATATGGGAGACACTATTCCCTTTACTTATGTAAATTTAATCCCTGTGCTAATTGTGCTTATGACACACCTCGGTATAAGGATGGCAGAAGGGAGCTTTGTGTAAAGAGAATGGAGAAAGTTATGTAGTTCATTTACTTAATGTGACAAAAATATCCTAGATTAAATAAAACAGTTTGGGAATGGGGAAGCAGGAGGGGTTACTTAAACAAAGATGCAGGTTAGTAAGTACTGCAGGAATATTTCATTCTCAGATGTATCCCCAGAAATCTTCTCCTCCCATCCTCTCCTTGTGATATTCTCTACTACTGATGTGCTTTCATGGGCCACAATCCTTGAGTGATAATTCAGTACTGGAGGCCATTTATGCATTACCACCATTAATTCCAATATGAACCATATTGCATATAAAACCGTTTGCAGTGGTCACATTCATATCCTACCTGGCTACCTGTCTCCTTGTCGTGTATAGACATAGGTAAAAGTCCAGAGAAATCTGAAGATGATAATAGCAGACTGCTGCACTTCTTGAGGATTTTGTTATGAGCACTGCATGACCAAGGACTGCTAAAACTGCAGCAATCCCCAAGCAAGCTGTTATCATCCTGGCATATGTGACGCGGACATTGAGAAGGCCACAGCATTAACTATACATTATAATCTCTGCAATGATGCAGTGCAGTGATTTTGGTAGTGCAGTGTTTGGATCTTCTACAAAAACCTGACGAATTTTAGCAGCAGCATATCTTTCTTTGTATTCCATTCCCTGTCAAGTGAGCTTACTGTCAACCACCTGTTTTTCAGAGGAAGGGAGGGAGAAGAGCAGTGATCAGGGGTTCTGTCCTCAGTTTGTGGAATATCTTAATTTTGGGAAGTATTTCAGGCACATGAATCAAATGTTCCTCACTCATTTACAGTTTGTGTTCCCATTACAGGAAATGTCAAAACCTTTGTCTTTCTACACAGTTTTTTTTCCATAGAAATGGTTAAAAATAATCAGAGGAAAAAAATAGCCTATTTCCTGACTTAGCAGTAGAACCATATCCTGTCCAATATCTTGAATCTGTGGACTCTCCTTACAAACTTCAATTACATTTGCTCGCTGCACTTGAAAAGTCATTTTGTTTTTCAATTCCAGCATCAGTGTTTGCTAGCTTTTTTGATTCAGACATTCTTATAAATCCCAAACCAATGCCATATAATTAAAATCATGAAAAAAAAATATACTGGAGAGAGATTTGAACCAGACAGGTGCAGAGGAGGCCAGCTTCTCCCAGAACCCTGACACTGAGCTTCTGCCTGTACATCATTGATAGGGCTGCTACAAAATAAAATTATTTCAATTGCCTCTGCATAGCAAAGCAACAGATGCTTGATTCTTCCTGTTAATAGATACATAAATCTCAGCCCTACTCTCTCCATGCTCTCTGAAGGATCACCAAGAGGGGGAGCAATGAGATTCAGCACCATCCTCAGTAGGTGCAAGCAGTAATGACCCCATCCTGTGAAGGCACCTATGAGTGTGGACTCACTTGGCCTAAGTTCTGGCAGGGATCGCTTGGGTGACTTGAAGGATCCATTTTGGTTCATTTCCCTTCTGCTTCCCTTTCTACTCATTTTACTGATTTAGAGTAAGATATAGCAAAGAGCATCATTTGTAATGTGAATCTATTCTAGAGGGAGGTACTACTTGCTGTAGATACTTTAAAAGAAGTTCAATGTAATCTTTCAGCACAAGGCAATACAATTAAAGTTAAGGGAACACATATTTCCTCTTGCTTACTGTGCTATCCTTTCCCTTTTACCTATTTTACAGAATAAATAATTTTATTTAATTTTTGTGTCTACATTATCTACCAATATGAAATGTGTTTTCAAGGTAGAATTTGATGGGGGAATGTGTACGGGACTGGATGCGGCTTACTGCTAAAAGACTGTTTGCAAGAAAATTCAGATAGCTGAACTAGTTTCAATTCTGGCCACATCAGACCTCGGGGCTAGAACTAATGAGGTGTGCAGATGCTACTGCAATAATATCAGGACACTGGAAGGCAAGTGTTACTGGTTTGCTAAGAAGCAACTGATACAGTTGAACTTGCAAGGCCATGCTGCAAAGGCAAAAAAGATCTGAATCAGTAGCATGCACTCAGCTATATGTTACATTCTACCTGTGACACTGAAAAAAAAAAAATTGGTCTGTACTGACTATTACAATAGCATTTTCTAAACCAGTGGTAGTAGCAGTGTAACCATACTGCTCCAAATGAATAAGAGATGCAAGATATCTGAGTGGGGGAATTATCTTTTATTAGATCAACTGAAATAGCTGAAGACTCTAAGAGGGGTTTTTACTGTTTCCAGTCTAATAAAAATATTATTTCTCCCTACCAGTTTTTTATTTACTGCATTTTTTGAAGAATAAACTCTTAACCTGCTGATGAAAAACACAGATTTGACTTACTGCTGAGTGAGGCTCAATATCATGGTACTTGCAAGATTTCAGCAGTTTAATAATAGTCTATTTTGTAGTAAATCAAGGAAAAGTCTGCATTGAAATGATCAATGACTAGCACAGGAACAGATATTTGAAATGGTGCAAGCTTTACTTATATAATTCACAATTTTATAACAATACTTAACATATGTAAATACAAGTTTATGTCTGCAACAATTACCTTTATAGATGAAAACAAATCATTTCACCACATTCCCATAAATTCATGTGTACAGTAAAATGCTCACAAGTGATGATTCATTCTATAATGGAAGCTGGAGAATGTAACTAGTCCAAATATTAAACAGATCTATGTATGCCTTGCCTACTTAAGAAGTTAATTTCAAAATCTTTAAGCACTGTAAAAATAAATTGTAAAAGTGACAAATATTTGTGCAAGGAAATGTCTCATTTTTTAACAGGAGTGGCACACATCACACTTTATTCTGAAAAAAAAAAAAACACCTTCTATAGTAGCCAATTTAATTTTTTTTTTTTTTTTTTTGGAAGAGTACAGGATTCGGTTTGAAGTCTTTATTATTGTCATGCAACCACTGTTATTTTTTTCTCCAGTCTACTAAAGAATTTAATTAATAAATATATTTTTATGAAAAAATATTTTTCTATTATGAGAAGATCAAAGAATTTTTGAGGTAAGACTCAGGCAAGTGTACATTAGTCAAAACAGAGGGTGATATTTTGTCACCTACTGGAAGTGTCTGTCATCTTGGGTGCCCTATGGTAGCCTGCCTGCCTTCCATTTGTCATTCTGCAGGTCTGGGTAGCTAAGATATCCTCAGTGTTAGCTACCTACCTATGGATAATTGAAGCAATCTCTAAATCTTTGAGTACTTTCATGAAAACTTACACACTTGGTGAACAATTTATCCCATGTGTGAAACATCATGCGGTAGCTAAGACATCCATATGGATTGGTCATATATGGCATAAGACTGGCAGGAAAGGTTCATCCTGCTGGTGTAATTACAGAAATGGGGGTAGGCAGAATATCCTAGAGCATCATAAATCTCACTGCATACTTCAAGCAGGCAACTGAATTGAGACTCTCTATAAAGACATCTACATTTAGATGGCACAATCTTGAATGAGATTCTGCCCTTGAAGATTAGTCTGCCAATGCAAAGACTATCTTATTAAAATACTGAGCTGTAAGCCACAATGCAGACACAGCTCATTGCATGTCGAGCTTTGGTTCTACAGAATTTTTGTGATCTTTAGGTTTTGCAGTCTCATATTAGGTACAGCGTTGTCTGTATCATGAAAGGGATTAGAGAATCTAGGGTACTCATCACAGCCTACTCCCATATATTCTAATTCAGCATCTCAGAAAGTGATGAGGAGCTGGAAGAGGTTGTCCAGGGAAGTTATAGATGCTCCATTTCTGGAGGTGCTCAAGCCAGGTTTGATGAAGCCCTGAGCAGTCTGATCTGATGAGTGACAGCCCTGCCCATGGCAAGGGGATTGAAACTGGGTGGCCTTGAAGGTTCCTTCCAACCCAAATCATGTTGTGATTCTGTGATCTCACCACCATATTTCTTATCTTGCTATTACAGTGATGATTACTTTTCCTGGCTGAATAAACCACTATATTTGCCTTACTATTAGAGAAGGTTATGTGCAGTGTCTCTACTCCAGCCATATAATGAGCCTACTGCACATCAATCTAGGGACTCTGGAGGGGCAGGGGTGGGGGGTCACACTTCTGCACAAAGGGAGAGCATCTGTTCACTCTGAGAGGGCCAGGCATGCAGGAGGATATGAAGCATGTGAAGTGCATGACACATGGTTCTCTCAGGAACTATAAAATCCAGGGCTATGTGGCAGCTGGTAGATTAATGTATGTCACTTCCCGTGTTGTCTTCTCACTCTGGGATGCTCCCTCACCACTTGACTATTTGGTGATAGGCTGAGTGTCTACGTGCTGCACCAAATCTGTACAAAAAAATTCTGCGTGCTCTTACTACATTACAAATGAAGATAACATTTTACCAAGTAGAAAACCCTGTACTAGGTTCTTTGATTGCAGAGCTAATTCTTTATAATGCCATAGCCAAACAGCCGTGTTACAGCGAAGTAAGCGTAGACACACAAAATATGAAGAAACAGAAGGCAAATCAACTTGTGCTATTTGGCTTCAGGCAAAAATTAAAGCAAGCCATGCTGAGAACTTGTAAACTTTTCTTACTCTGCCATGACACCTCTGTTTGAAGACCGAAAAGTCTACAGCACTGGTTGCAGAAGTGTTTCACTTTCATGTTGGAAAATAGGCGTGCAACCAAAACTGTATGCCATCTACAATGGTTCAACCTCCCTTCAATGTGAAGTAGGCAATGAAGAGGTCAAAAAACTCATTGTCTTGCAAAGAGTTGCTCTAGTTAAATATATATATATTTTGTGTCTAGGTGTGTGATTATACTTCTGAATATTAAATTAATTACCTCAATAAGTGAATATTAAGAATCATGGTTGTAATCTGCCTTCAGAATCATGTGATCAGCTCCCATTGGATCATCAATGGGAGACGTGCATGACTTTTATGGCAGAATTCACCATATATTCAAACCAAATTCTGATATATTTCTCTTGCACTGTGATTTCAGAACACTGAAAAGGGACATTTTTGGTCAATAATTAGTTCTACTTTTAAATAATTGTATTTATCCCAAAATGACATGCTGCATAAACAGGGGGCATGCTTTGGAATATTAATTCAGTTTTTTGGTTTTGAAAATGATCCCACCAGTCCTTTCAATACGGGGACTGGAAAAGTTCTTTTGAAGATAACATTTATTATGCACATCAAAATGCTTCAATGCAAACAGGACAGGCAAGATAACACATTTTAAAAGCTTTCTTGTTTTCCTTTGTTTTTCTTTCTGGCAAACAGGAACCTTGTATATTACTTTTCATTATTATTTTTTACTCGCTTCTCCTAAGCTTGGAGCTATTTATGGAAAGTACAATACTCATGTATGGTAGCTTCAGTCAAAGATATCAGGATTGGTATGAGAGGAAAATTTCGACTGAAAGCTTGTTATTCACATCATTCTCTTCTCAGCTTGGCAAAGTTGAAGGTTAACGTCATCTGTTCTAGACATTTCAGATTAGTCACAGAACTTTTCTTGGTGGTTCAGTGCCTGGTCATCCAGTCAGAGGAACAGTAATCCATATGGAAAAATTAGCTCAATGCTACTAGACTGGTGGTTAATACTTGAGCCTTAGTTAGGAATGTTCGCAGCATCTTGGGACTCTTTTCTTCCTTGATCAATTTCTTAAAATAGGATTCTTCATCAGAGGCTGAAAAGAGGAGGACTGTACTGAAGTCTTTTTTTTTTCCATCACCAAGTCTTTTTTAGGAAAAAGATACATATTATTTTAAATGTCCCATGCAAATTTAAAAAAAAAAAATTACACAATTTGGTTAGGATTTACACTCTGAATTCCTGTACAGTAGTTTGGTTGGTTTGCATCCTTGAATGATAATCTTCAACAGAAGATTTTTAAAAATAATCTTAACGTATAAATGCTGATACACACTGCTGGAAATGTAGTAACTAATAGAATTTTTGAATAAGAAAATATATTCATATTTTCCTTTGGGGTATTTTAAACTCTGCATTAAGTTAGAAAATTGTTGCTTAACAGAACAAACAGAATATTCCTTTCCATTTGACATGTAGTCTATCCTAAAGGGTTAAAATATCTTGTCTAAATGAAACAGGTGAAAAGGGCAGTGAACTGAGATGTAAAATCTTAGATGTGGTCAGATAAAGGTCAGCCTTTGCCAGTTAGCTTTTATAAACATCAGCTTAAAAGGGCATTTCTGACTTCTGAATCAAAATTGTTAAATGTTTTATTTAAAATACAGATTTAGAAGAAAAAAAATGGCTTCAAAAAACTACGTTTTAAAGATGTAAATGAATGAAACAACTGCATTCTTCTTGGTCTGCAACCACTCTTCAAAAACACTAATTACAAACCTAACACTGAAAAATCTCAAATTTATTTAGATTTTATTAAAATGGAAAACTGAATTGACACGATGAATAATTATATTTAAAAAAATGTTCAAGTGCATCTAGTAAATTAATATTTTCATTTACAATTGCAAGTAGATAAAACAGTTCTGATTGGCTGACTGAACCGCAGTGCTTAGAATTTTAGCTCCTACTAAAATTTGAAATTATAATGTGTCATCAAAAGGGACACTGACATTATAAACATCTGTGCAATTATGTCAGTTATAGATTTTAGGTTTTTCTTTTCTTCCAGTTTCTTGTGAGTCAACATTTATCAATCAGAGATTGAAAGAATTCATGCATATTTTTGAGAATTCAGTAAAAAATGGAAAAGATTGCATACCGAAAGAAAATTACTTCAACTTATTTTTAAAAACCTGACATCAAGTGAATCATTATTTTAAATGCATATCAAAACACCTCTAAACAAACATAACAGTCAAGATTATTAAGATATATGGCTCTCACCCCCCCACAAACCCAGGAACTGGCAGACTGAATAACACTATAACTAAAAAGGATATTGTGTCACACAGCAGTATGAGCATTAAAAAAAAAAGAAAAAAAAAAAAAAAAGAAAAGATACTGATTAAAAAAAAAACCACCTTACCAAAATTGTAGTGACAACTACAGTTCTGTTCTCCATGGCTGCAGTGTCATTTCCAAGTGTAGGTTCATGCTGAATCAGAACTAATTTATCCATGTCATTCCAGTAACCAACCTGCAAAATAAAAGGTACACAGTTTACAGCAGGTAACTTTACACTTGGTGAAATTGCAAATACAGTTATTACATGAAAAACAGTGTGATCAAAAGACAATTTTGTTCCTAAGAAGTGCTGCTGTAGATGGGTGCAAAGTAGTATCCACCCAGCATTTTCTCCATTGTGAGTCTTCCATGACCTCCAGTCCATGACCTTAAAAAGCTTGTTCCATTGGCTCTGACCTTTGGTACCTACATTACAAATCCTGTTGTTAATTTTTTTTTTATACTCGGTGGAGAGATGAACACTATAAAGCAGCTCATGAATAATATGTCTCCCCTCTGGAAAATACTTAATAGAATGAAGAATTTCATACTTGCCTTTCCCTACTCACTCCAAAGCATGATAAGCATGACCATAGTCTGAAAGTCTCTCTGTTAAGTCTGCTGCTGAGGTGAAACAAATTAGTTCTAGGCTTCTGGCCACAGCCCTTCCCAGAGCAGCCTTAAGGTGAAATAACTGTCTTAGTTCACTGCTGGTGCTGAAATACTGAGGAGCCAGTTTTAAACCATCCATGGGAAAAAAAAAAAAAAAGAAAAAAAGAAAAAAAAAGAAAAAAAAGAAAAAAAAAGAAAAAGGAATGCCTGGAATCAGAAGCTTTCCCCTTACAAACAGACACAGTTTTTGCAGTGCACACCTCTGGCATTTAGTATAACCTGCAGATTCATAGAATCATAGAATCATAGAATCACAGAAACATAGAATCACAGAATGGCTGAATGAACTAATGAACTGAATTTAGCAACTGATTCTTTTTCCCAGGGAAGGTGCAGAAAGTAGCAGTGATCTTAAAGATTCCTTTCAAAGATGAGCAGTTCAAGCTGGCATAGGCCACTCGACTCGAGAAGTAGCTGGGAACTTGTCGGCAATGACTTCCTTCCTGCCTGCCTTTATTAATTGGGAGTTCATGAGAACAAGAGGTGAGAGAAAGGAACTCCTTGTCCATCTCACTGGAAGAGGAAGGGAAATTTTAGAGGAAAATGGGGTCTGGTTAGAGTTCCAGTGTAAGTGTATGTGCCAAAGAACAGTCTCTGCCTCAGATAAGACTTCAGTGTGAAGCAAACTGGCTGGGCAATCAGATCAATTATGCAGCCAATATTATTTTTAACATTTTTTCAGAACCCAGAATAAAACTCATCTTCACATAGGAGTCTATCCATGAAATGTGGTAATCATCTTGTTCAGAACAATGCAGTGATGCAGTAGATGACTCTAGAAGTGCAGGGGAGTTTTTCTGGTTCCTGAGTTCATGTGCATTACTGAATATTATGCCTTCTTAAACTTCTCATTATGTTTAATATTCCATTCAATTCATTTATTAAATTAATTTATTCAGAGGCAAGTCACCTTAGAAGTCCCTAAAGCTATATTCAGGCACACTCATCACAGCAGTGAATAGGCATTTGTGAGAATGACAAATATAAAAAGTAGCAGAGTATGGCTGATGAGTGAGTATGAGCCAATATTTTATTTTCAACTAGTGAAGCGAACAGGCACAAACTCTTCCAGGCACAACTTTTGTTACTTCTGGTTAACACATTCCTTTTCTCTTCACTATAACATACAAGCCTTGATTTATGTGTCTACAGCTTACAGAAGCTTCATTTTTGCTGATACAGTGGAGAGGCAGGTTGGTTTCCTAGTAGGATGCACCGCTAACAAATATTCTCTTTCATCTAGACAATCACACATTCAAAGATAGAATTGATAACTGAAAATGTCAAGTTGCTGTCAAGAACTGGGACCGACTTGAGGCAGACTGCGTACACTGAAACCTGGCAGTTTGGTGAAGCTCGTTATAACAGTGAGTGATTGTTTTTTCATTGTGCAAGTGTTCACTGCTGGGAAGTTCAGAAGGAAGGTGGAAGGTAGAAAATGAATGATGCAGTGTGTTGTGAAAGTACCATAGCAAAAAGGAGACAGAAATAAAGGAGCTTTTTGAGGAATGGCAGGTATTTTTAAAGGAATTTCATCCTGTGTGCAAAGGTGTTTCCTGGCGTGTACCTCAAACCTGCAGTAAATCAACCCTGGAACTGGATTACTAACAAATATATAAGATATATATGACAAATGTATGAGAATATAGGATTGTAGTAACTCAGAGAGCACTAAAATACATTATGTTTACCTATAAAATCTGAAGTTCTCAGGGGAAAAACTCCTCAAAGGAAATGATTGAATTCAGCTATTATATAAGTAATTCCAATTCAGTATGGACTTCCATTAGATTTTTTAGCAGTTTTGTCTACTTACAGAGAGGCTGAATTTATCACTCAGAAAGCAGTATTGCAAAAATATCTGCCTCAAAGTATATTTGTCAAAACTATTTGGCTTTTGAAAGAACAGTGTCGTTTCTGAAGGCCTGTGCACCTTATGTCAACCACTGAGGTGTTTCTGCTGAAGTCCACAAGTCACTTAAGCAATAGATAACTCTAAATTTTTGATAATTTCTATTGTGGTTGACTAAGTTCGAACTCAGAATCCAATTCTTAGACATGTGTGAATATATATATAGACTTTGTTTGTGTTTTGTTTGCTTTTTTTATCTTGACACTATTGTTTTGCAGACAAGAACCTTCTATAGAATGCTGCATAAATGAAAGCAGCAGGAGCATGGGTTATTGTCTCTCATTTGAGAAGCAAATCTGCTTCTCACTAGCTGTGCAGTTTTGTAATGCTCTCTTCACAACTTTAAAGCTGTAGACAGCAAAAATCACTCTTCTAAAGATTAGAGGCATGTGCTATTCTAACTGGAAAGACTAGTTCTGAAAAGATTGCTGGATGATTCATTAATCATGTTATTTAGGATGTGAGAAGAAGACATTAAAGGTGAAGGCCTCTTAGTTCAATTAAGTACAGTCATTTCTCACATAATATATAGGATTTGTCAGATTGAATGGAGCACAGAATTGGTCCAATGATCACATATAAAATCCCGAACAATACATAAGAAATAAATTCTTGTGAGGAGCCAGACCTGTCAGAGCTGTTATAGCTGTTTATATTAAAGACAGGTAATGGCTCGAGAGTGGCATAGAGACAAAAGGAAAGCATGTCTGAAAAGATAAGAAAAGCACCTTGGGATGCTAGTGCAGCACAGACATAAGTCCTTTTTTTGTTACCACCTTTCCCCTCAAATCATAGGCAAGAAGAGAGGATGGAGGACATCCCTGCAGTGGTGCAAGTCAATGGCACCATTCCCAAAATGGATGAGAAATGTTGAAACGAGAACAATATACCAATTGGGGCAGTTAATTGTTCATTAAGCTAGCTCCCTAACGAGTTACCTAAGTTGTGACCTAACTAACTACACCTTTTCTACCTAAATTTCCCTCTGGTACCACTGGGTATTGGGGATGGAGAGATTGTACCTCACTCACCAATTGCCTTGGCATCCCAGCTACCTGTGCATCCTCCCAGCTGTTGACAGCATGGATTGCAGCCAGGCAGCCAACAAGGTCAGACATTCTCTGGCAGAAGACACAGGGCTTCTCAAGAGAGAAGCAAGACAGATTCATTTTTCCCAGTGCATTTCTTAGCCATATGTCATACTTTCAAAAGTTAACTGCGCTAATACACCCGATATGCAGGGACACACTTTGCTTTGGTCTACATCTCTATACTAGGATATACTGTCAGTAAGTGCATCCTAATGAGTAATTCTTTAACACTCTGCCTCCTCATCACTGCAACTTGTGATAAACAGTTCATCTGGGATACTATTTACCGAGCTTGTCACGTATGGACAGACAGTGGAGGACTATTTAATCTAATTCTGATTGCCTCAGTCCTATTCAAGAAGCCATGATTCTTCTTCTGATGTCCTAGTACACAAAACATGCCATGGTGCCTCCAAAGGAAATAAATCCATTGAGGTCTAGTCCATTTTCTGATCTTTATTTGTTTTATACTATACAAAATAGGAAGGGCTTATCTTTTCAGAATGACTGGGCTGAGTGATGGTCTATGTGCATTCTGACATAGCTGCTGGGACTTATACTATTAGCCTGCCTGACAGACTGACTGAGATTTCACATCTCTAACATGCACACTTGTTTCTGTATTCCCTAATTTTTGCATGGAACAATAGTATCTAGTAGAAAATAGGCTTTCTGCTTACACCTGACATACTAGCCATGTATTTGATATATTATCCTTTTTGAATGACACAGAATCCAATTTATTTTAACTCTTTAGTCATCGTAAACTCATCCATCAAAGAATCACAGTCATAGATTCATAGAAACATAGAATCATAGAATGGTTTTGGTTGGAAGGGATCCCAAAGATCATCTAGTTCCAGTCCCCCTGCCATGGGCAGGGCTGCCAACTACTAGATCAAGCACTAGATCAGGTTACTCAAGGCTCCATCTCCCATTTACAAAGTATAAAGATAACAAGTACTGTAAGCACATACCTTCCGAGGACCTGTGTTCTTCAGCTCAAAGACATCCATAGTGTAATTGACTCTGCGACCATAGTGGTCAAATTGAACATTTCCTGTCAGTCCTTGTATTCGAACCTAAAAATGGAAGAAAAAGCATCACGAAGATCCAGATTTATGTTCTTTACTCCAAATGTCACAGAGTAGTGAAAAATATCTTTTTACCTCACACTCTGAAGGATTAAATGTATAAAATGAATATGTGTTGCTCTTTAAAGTAACCTTGCCAGCAACCTTGCCAGAAAGCAATTAACTATCACAGAGGATGAGTGAGATGCTCAAAGCCTGAAAGAAATGCTTTCAAGACCTCACAGCGAAGAAGGACAGACGTAAAGCCACAAGGCCGGCTGGGGCAGTTTTCCACCACCTGTCTCAGAGCAGAAACCAAAACATGTTTTGTTCTTATAGCTCAGAACTGCTTTACTGGAGAATACCCAGACTGTGGACCTCATTCCAAAGAAATCAGGTCCATATTGCTGCTGGCTCTAATTGTGTCAGGATCCAGCCATGCAAGCATTTTTGGCCAGACTCTGAGGCTCAAGCTGTCCAACCTAACACAGAAGCCTGATTTCATGTTTCTCACAATTATTACAGGTCTGTGCATCTATAGAGACTATGCAAAGCAGCTAAAGTGCTTTATTTCTCCTCCTAACAGTCAGAATGTGGATTTAAACCACTTACTCTTTCCCTTTGACCATTTCTATCTGTGCTGATTTTTCTCCAGGACTGAAACACAGGCTTCCAGGCACAGAGCTGCCAGCTCTGTCAGCAGTCACTTCTCAGCATCTTCTCCTGAACAGAGCCTGCTCATTTGCAATGATTTAAATTCAACTACAAGATTTTTATTTTTCTTACTGTCCCATCCAAAAGAAAGGCTAAATCATCTTGACAGAGATCTGGAACTTTCTAGGCATCCATATTCATCAGGAATTCAAAATCCTGACATCAGTGAACAATGGCTCTGGGTTATGTCTTTTCAAAGAAAAAAAAAGAACACTACCTATGTGATTTCCCTGGAAGAAATCTGCATTTATTCAAGACGACAGAAGAATATTTGAAAGGCTATATTTGATAGAAAAATCTATTTCCCTAAATGACAGTATCTGCACAGCCAGGTTACATGCAAAGTGCAACAGATGAACTCAGTATCTCAGTAACACAAGTCCCAACTATCTAGTAAGACTAGAACTACTAGAAGTTTTCTACAGTTGCAATTCCCTTCTGCATTAATTCCAAATTATAAACCAAAACATCAGAACAGCCCCGGCTGATTCCAACTGGCAACTGACAAATTTCCTCTCTCCCTTGAATATAGTGTCTTCCAAAGAATGTAGTGCACAACTTGTAAGTAATACTCACAAAGATCACTAGAATAAAGTACACCCTTACCTGTTTCAATGTCCTCTCCATATCAATTCCTTGACCCCATGGGGCAGCAGGATTAGCAAGACAATCACCAGCATTTCCTCTTCTTGAAATATCTATTTTCTGCCTTCTAAGATTGCGGAAAGTTTCAGCCATCACAAGCACTCCATCATATGTTAATGCAGATGTATACTAAATGGATGAACAAACACAATGCCTTAGTGTTGGTACACTTTGCAAAAATCAGCTGTCTCGCTTCTTTCTGGCTTGATGCATTACACAGCAGTTTCTACACTTTCATTAAGAAAAAATCTCCTCAGAATCAAAAGCAGTTTTGTCTAAGGGATGAATGCAGGATTGAGAAGAGTACATTCCACGAGTTGCAGCTTTCAGACTATTTTTCATAAGGACAGAAAAACCTGCCTCTGAAGAATTATCAGAAGAAACAAATTGAAGATGCTAATTTCTCAAACTTTTAAAATATTTGTCTTACCCTTTAGGGAATGGTTTCACACATCCACCCACCCATCCAACTTACTCAAACAGAAAAAAAGAATAAAATAAATAGTAACTGAAAAATGTAATAAGCAAGAATAAATGAGCCAAAATCTAAGTTGCTGGATTTGTTAAGAATGATCAAGAGTAAGTTCTTCCTATTGGAAAACCTGTCCAAGCCCTGTGAATAACACACAGTACTGAACATACTGAAGCACAAAGCTTGGCAGGTCATCAAAGGCAGTCTGTGTTTCTAGACTAACTATTATAACTATTCTAGATTGAGAACATGTTAAATTAAATGCGTAGAGTATGTCTTCAGCAGATTTTAGCTAGGAGCATATAAACATAGGAGCATTTTTGCACCTTGGTCCTCCGACGAATTTCCTGCATCAGGAGAAGTGGGTCATAATCCTGGGGCTGATATTGAAATTCCCTTTAGATGCCAAAATGTCAGTTATTGAAGGCTAATTTCCTTCCTGTCCTTTGTCTTGCATATTATAAGCCTGTTGGGACATGTTTAAGCTTAAAATCTTGAATTTTGGTTAACCATGGGTGAATTATGTGTGATACTGTTTAATCATGTCTACTTCTTAGAAGGAGGTATCACAGTTCTATTCACTGAGAACGAGTCCTATGGGCTAAATAGTTCCACTCAACAGTACTGTGGATCTCTGCACTCCATAGACCACAGCATCCTTGTGTATTTTTTCCACTCTATGAAACAAACTTCTTGAATATTCACCAAATGATGTTGATATCCTTTGTATTACCCATCTTGATTCTTTTTATAGGCTTTGCCAACTCGTTGCTCTTCTAGCCACAGAATGGTTGATTGCATATCTTTGCACAGAAGAGCCACAATTGGGTCTGACATGTATTCATACATATATAAGTCAGAGCTGTTCTGCTGAATTCATATTTATAACTATGCTTTGACTTGCCTGACAAGAAAATTATAGGTGACAGAAATATTTTGTTATCCATCTGTGAAGGATTAGGATAGAGGAACACTGGGATGTAAATGCACTGTAAGATTGTGCCTGAAAATGATTATTACACCAAGTTTTGAGACAGAAATAATTCCAAAGGAAATTCCAGATGAAAATTTAAAGGTACTAAATTTATGACTGTGGTTATATCTCATATGCAGAAGAATTCAGCTGTCAGGAAAGCTCTGCGCTCTAAGTTAATCTAGATAATTAGATTAATTAATGTAAAATATCTTGAAATTAAGTTGTCAGTTCAGTGTTTGACCTTTAGTTCCTGTCAGTAAAGAGGTGATTTGCAGTCTGACTGTCAAAAAACAGTAAAGTACATCAGTGAAATGTGTTGCAGTCTGTGTTGCTATCATACAATCACAAGGACAAGACATAATTAGTTCCCAGTAATAGTAGATAAACTGCCTTAACTTCTGTCTAAATATTAAGATCTTTACTCATTTATTTATCAGTGTTAATCAGAAACTGGAACACCTGAGTGATATCTTTGATAGTGCTTCATATTCATCAATACCTTTGGTGGAGTCTCAGATCCTGGGTATTCTCTCTGGTCCAGCTTCTTCCAGCGCTGCATCAACTTAGTTACCATTGGGGTACTGAAATCTACTAGCTGAAATCCCGTCACATTAGCTCCTCCATGCATAAACCTCTCCAGAGAAATATCTTTGAATCCCTAGAAAATCAATTTAAGATTTTGTTTGCCCTTATACATCATTGTGAGTCCAATCTGTTCTAGGTCAGTAAGGCAGCATAAAGAAGGGCAACAGCAGGTTTCCATTAGAAAGACTTGAGCTAAGACTTAAAACCAGAAAATAATATTGAACATTGAAAGTTCATAGTTTCCATTTGTGTTATAAACAAGGAAACAGAACCAGAAAACAAAATTCTCACATTATTGCTGGAGTGGCCTCAACAGCTCAGTAATGCATTGCTGGGAATGGCAGTCAGTTTAGTTTTAGAAGGAGTGCATTTGGAGAATCGTATGAAAAGTGCCTGCAGAGTATTGAATCCTAGAATCAATTTCCACTGAAGTTGGTAGATTTTAATGTGCTCGTGTTTGGTCCATTACAACCCTGCTTCTTTTCATGTTTATAAAATGAAGAACTTTATTGTATAAATATATTTATTCCAGGACTCATTGCTTAGGTTGAAGTTATCTGAGTAACACAAGCTATGAAATAATACAATGAAACAGCACATGAGTGCTTCACCGTTAGTACAACAAGAAAAGGAAAACAGTATCGGAATCAACCTTTTGTGAAATGTGGTGATAGTTCTCAGATCTAAATCTGTCTAAAATCTAAGGTGACTTCCAGCATGGAACAAAAAAAAAAAAAAGTAATGTACTTCCTGACTTACTGGTTTTAAGGCTCATTTGTCTCAAAGGCACACAAACAAATCTTTTAGTAAAATTTGCCTTTAGAGATGCAACTGAACTTCAAGAGACTGCGTAATGCAAACTGCTAAAGTAAGAAGAAAACATTATTTTTTTGCTGCTACATTTTATGGTATCTCAGATTTTATTTATTTATTTATTACATTCTTCAATTTCTCTCACTGGCATTTTTCAGTAGAAAGTGAAGTCTATTATCATATAACTTCAAGAAAGATTTCAGAAAAAATAACTGTGGGCCACTGACCCAATGCTCCACATGAAAACAAAACAAAATAAACCCAGAGATTTACAGACAGAGATTTATTTCCTAAAGGAGACTAAAGTTGAATATGAGAAGCGACACATCAGGAATGTTATTGAATAGCTGATAGATAGGAGCATGCATCCATGCTGAAGCTCTGAGTGTCTCCACTGTATATCCTACTGTTTACAGCAACCACTTTGTGTGGGAAAGGTTGCTTGGGGAATTCTAAATTTGGTATGATGAAAATCTAATTTGTAAGACCATAAGAGGATAGACTTCTCTCATTTCAAAAGCCTTAGGTCTTAAAAATAATCTGAAGTGATCTTAAGGTACCAGTATACCAAACCACAGTAACGTATTTCATATCAGCTAAAATTCCTTGAGGGAAGAATAAAAAGAAAACAATTGGAAGAACGCATTAGACTCTGCCCTACATTCACTGTGCTTGACCAGGAAGGTATTCAACTTGAAAAATGAACCCATTTTAATAACAAAATATCATATTTGCTCTTAATTTGCCTTCTTCTAAACATTATTCGTGTTAAAGTGCTGTTTAGACTTAGAGTGAAAATACTGAATTAGTGATTTGAAAGGGAGTAGCTGCTTTTCATGTTTACAAAATGAATTTTCCCCACACAGTGTAGGAAAGTTCCTCCAATAATTGTTTCACTATTAATATTAAAAAGATGAGTGAACACTGATAGTGTAGTTCTGTAAAGGCATCTGATTCAGCCAGAGGAAACACATAGCAGTTCTTTACTACATTGATTTTGATTAGATTTAAGAAGATAACATTTTATCTTTCTTTCTTGTATAGATGGCAAAACAACAGAACCAAGTTCTTTTACATGCTCTAAAGAATGTATTATATGCAACCACATATTCGTGACAAAGGCAGATAAAGTTCTGAGTCTACAAAGCAAAACTGAGTGTTTCACTTACCAAGCAGAGGTATAATTCTAGAAAAGGATCTTACCAAGTTGGCAACAATGTAATGGTATCCTTTAACATGCTTTCCCACGCTCACAATCTGTAGGAGAGAAATAAGAAAGAAAAAGAAAAAAAGAAAAAAAAAAACCACAAAAACCTGTCATACAGTGTTTTCATAGCCATATAAATTCTGCAGCATTTAACCTTAGCAATATAACATTGACAGCCTTACTCCAATAAAGTAGCTATAACTTTCTAGGTGTTTAATCATGGGAAAAAAAGTTAAAATTAAAGTGGGTAAAGTAATGAACTGGTAATCTGAGTGCCTTCCATATGACTGAAAGTGTTAGTGTAGTACACTATTTCATCAAGTACAGCAATTACCTGCAGGACACAAATTCAGAAGCAGGAGGTCACACATTAGCTAGAAAGCCTACCTCCTAATGTACTTTTTCATTTCAAATGAGTGCAGCATTTATGAATCAAACTGGGTTTTCACCTCTTGGGATCAAAGCTTTTTGCCCTTGAGGTGGCCAAGTACTCTGAGCGTTATTCACTTCTCAGTAATAAACCGAAGATTCGAGAATGGGAATGAGCAAGGACAGAGCAAGAAGAGGCAGTCAGATTTGCTGCTGTGAAAGTCCCTTCTCTCCAGCTGTGAGGGGCTTCTGGTGATGCAGGAGGTGAGGGGCAGCACAGTGCTTGGTCCCAAGGGGAAGCCATGCACATTTAAGCCTATAGCCAGCATCTAACATCAAGTGACACAGAGGGGGAACACTCCTGATGTGCTATGGTCTTGATACAGCAAGCTCAACAACAGAGATTAGACAAAACCAATGTCAGCCCAAGCCTTGTACCAATATTAATGCCACTTCTATGACAGAATGCCTATTTAATGTCCTGAACACCAAAAATGAGGAGTGAAAGTCTTCTCAGTAGAAAATGGCGCTAATAGATTTGTTAGACTTTAGAAGTGTTTTTACTTAAATTTGTAGCAATACCCATGGTACCACGCAACTTGTGTTTAATGCCAGCAAAGAGCCCTTTAACTCTTATATTCAATTATATTCAGTGGTTTACTGTTCACTTTAAGAAAGTCTGTTTGTAGTCAAATATATCACAGAATCACAGAATTATAAAAGTTGGAAAAGACCTCTAAGATCAAATCCAACTGTCAGCATATCACCACTGTGACCACTCACAGAATCATAAAATCATGCTTTTTTCTCCTCAAGCACTCATCCTCACTATACATTTTTATCTTCCTTTCAAATGAATAAGTAAGATATAGGTAAATGTTTGCCATGTGCTGCACACTGATAACAATTAATTTCATTATTTTAAAGTAATAAAGTGAATATGTAATTTGTTATCATTTATTAATATCAGTAATTAAATTTCTTTTTTTTTTTTCTTTTTTTTCCCCACTGTAAATAGTGAATTCACTTCCTTGCTAGTACAAGGAGAGACTTGAATGGTTTCAATGGAAATGTGATCTCCGACATCAGTAATACTTTTACATACATACTTCCTCCACGGTCTGTGGTAATGATAATATGCTTGCCTCCCTACTTGAGGGAAAATGATAGAGATTAAAGCCCCACAGTTTGAACATATACAGCATCACAGTTTCAGTGTAAGAGGATGTGATTTAAAATGAATGCAATGGGATAACCATGGGCCAGATCCTCAGCTTGGGAAATCACTGCAACTCCCTTTGAGCTCTTAGGACCTGATACAGCTTTGGTAGTTAACATCCTTAGTGATTCGTTCCTTGGTGTGGTTTTGTAACACAAATTATGATAATCATTGAACATATTGCTTATATTAAGCATGCACAAGGTAAACATGCATCAATTGAGGTATATCATCTATATTTCTGTAGTTTTTCACGTAGTCAAAATGAGTAAATATTGCAAATGATTAAATGGATTTGCCTCTGTTCTTTCTCTTAGCAAATGCATGTAGAAATGACTGCAGAATTCCCAGGTTTAATATTAAAAATACAGAATATTTATGAAAAAAGGAAAGATTTTTGTAAGCATATTCTCTCAAAGTTTGTTTCTGAAGGTATGTAATAAAGGTACACATCTACATATCTAGTTGTCCGTGCTTCCTTTAGTCAGTAGAAAGAACAGGCACTCAGAGGAAATGATTCATCTTATTCTGAAGTACACGTCTAAAATTAATTAGACAGCTTGTGCCCTGAAAGTGCTTATTTTTCTCTGCTGACTACAAGAAGAGTTGATGATGATTAGACCTGATGTAGGCACCTACATTTTATATCCCTAGTGTTAACTGAGATGAATTTCACCCTAAAAATGTTGATCACACAGACAGAGAAAAGAAAAGATGCTATACGCTTGCATTTTCAACAAGATTAAACACAATTCTGATTTTTATCTCTCACGATTTAGGGAAAAAGTGCCTGTTTAGTGAAAATAGCTTCCACCTTTATCTCTTGAATTCTTAAAGGTGCAGCTTTATGGGATAGAAGTCCTTGCTACCTGACGAACCATCCCTCTTTATGTTGTACTTCATAGAATCATAGAATCATAGAATCACCAAGGTTGGAAAAGACCTAAAAGATCACCCAGTCCAACCGTTCACCTATTCCCAATAGCTCCTACTAAACCATGTCCCTCAACACAACATCCAGTCTTTCCTTGAACACCCCCAGGCTCGGTGATTCCACCACCTCCCTGGGCATCCATTCCAGTGCCTGACCACCCTTTCTGAAAAGTAATACTTCCTCATGTCCAGCCTGAATCTCCCCTGCCGTAGCTTGAAACCATTCCCCCTGGTCCTATCACTAATGACACGAGAGAAGAGGCCGACCCCCAGCTCACTACAACCTCCTTTCAGGAAGTTATAGAGAGCACTTCTTCTGCACTAAGATAAATTTCTAACAAGAAAAGGGACTTCTCAAAGGGCTCCACAGACTTAAACATTTTCCTTCTCTATCCTTTAAGTGATATCAGTAACTGGAGTCTTTAAAAGAGATGAGACTTTGACCATAGAAGCTATAGCCATGAATTACACAGTAAAGACATGAGTGCTAGTGAGTCAGGAAAGAGTATTTTTTTCTTGTGGTAGAGCTGAGGAGTAAGGTTAAAAAAAAAGAAACAGACATTTACTCCGAAAGTGAAAAAGAGGACTGAGATTTTGGTAAATGAGGTATCTTCCAGAAATCTTTTGCTATACAAATTCTCTAAGTCTGGAGACACCTTAAAACACCACATGCCACCTTGTACATTCCCAAATTTGGCCAAAAGGCCAAGCTCAGTAACAATGCAGAGAAAGGACAGAGTTGTACTATCATCTCCATGACAGCAAGCAGCAAACTCCGTAAGACAGGGAGTACACAGCACAGGTGTTTGTGCTAGGGAGCTGGTATCCATTCCAAGCATGGTTCAGGGTTTTACTCTTGATTGTCACTAACTTGCTCCTTGGACACAACTCGCAATGTAAGCTAGTTCACATCTAAGGCATATCTTCTCATTTGGCATCACCCAGAAGAAATTGATGTATTCAGAGACCACAGGACACCCTTGATGTGAAACAAAGCACAAATAAATGGCCACAATCAGGACATCCACTCCAAAAAGCACATTCCTGAAGCAAATTAAGATGCTGCATGTGCATGTGGGACAGGTGGCAGGCGCACTTATGGTATGAGATTGGGCCCTGGGAGCCATCTTCATTTCAAAATGGAGGCCCTGAAGAGAGGCTGAGGTGTCACAGCCCCATGTGGTGGCCCTGCCACAGAGCAGCCCTGATGCAGCCCGCACCCAGCCCAGCACAGAGCCTGGGAGAGCCTGGGAGAGTCAAAGTATTAACTACTACTCACACTATTAGTGAATATTTTGTTTTAGTAAATGTAGCAACAGAGAATCAAACAAAATGAAATACTAAGGACATCAACTATCAGTGCCTTATAAGAAGCTAACACAATATTTTTTTTCAAAGATCATTTTGTAAGTCCATCTTTAAGTCCACAAAAAGATGAACTTAGAAAAAATATAAAACACTATTATGCTCTATTGAAAATCACTCACATTATTAAATGCATTTGTGTGTAAGAACAGTGTATTGTGAGAACTTCTTCTTGTTGATCTAGCATGCCTTATCATGGAATCACAGAATCATCTTAGAATGACTTGGGTTGGAAGGGACCTCAAGGATTATCCAGCTTCAATCTCCATCTGCTGCAGGCAGGGCCACCAACCTCCACATTTAATACTGGACCAGGCTGCCCAGGGCCCCATCCAATCTGGCCTTGAACACCTGCAGCGACAGGCATCCACAACCTCTCTGGGCAGCCTGTTCCAGCACCTCACCACTCTTATAGCAAAGAATTTCCCCCTGACATCCAAACTAAATCTTCCTTCCTTCAACTTAAAACCATTTCCCCTTGTCCTGTTATTATTCTTATCTTATTCTGATGTCAGTAATGTCAAGTGATAATTACAGTAGTCAGAATAATACTGTTGACTTTGAAGTGTGGTAAAAGCATAGCCAGGGAGATCTGAATGAAACTTAGGCTTTGTACACAACTTGGAACTTTTTGACTTTACCAAGCAACACTATTTGTTATATTTAGCTGAACAATAGTCTGGTTTAGGAAATGGGAACTATTCCATTATCAAAAAGAAGAAGAGGTCTAAGTGTCTGCTTTTATGCTCTCTCTCTTATTTGTTGTTTTTATTCCCTTCAGGACTGGTATGTTCACAAACTTTGATAAAGCCATTTACAGACTTACATCAGTGTCTGACCAGAGAATCAGACTCCAAGTTAGTCTCTGCCCTTCACTGCCACAGAAATGGATATTGCATATAACTCATTTTAAAAGAATGCTTAACTTCCATAGCATGAAATCTCATTATGTTTTCCAACAGGTGAAGGTCAGTAAAGGTAGTGTGGAAAGAATTTCTTTTCAGTTAAATTTCTTCAAAGGGTGATAGTTTTTCATTACCGGTGGGACTTTAAAAAAGGTTCTCCTCTTTGGAATTGTCTCACAATCCACTTCCTTAAAAAAAAAGAATACATGCAATAAATGAAGTCTGTCTAACACAATATAAAAGGTCTAGGGACTTGTTAAAGATGGAAGACTGAGACTTGACCTGAAATATTCTAGCAGAAACAATGATGATATAAAGCACAACTGAAATGGGATTTTATAAAATATCTGATGCAAGGATAAATCTTTTACAAAGCTGTAAAAATGCCATTGAAAAACATGCTTAATTTTAAAGCCTATTGCTCTCAAAAGGGCACTATAGCTGGGGAGATGGCGGACAGTTAAAAGCCTAAAGTCACCACGGAGGGTAGGATGTACAAGAAGGCGATGAAGAAAGCAGCAGTGTTTGTATACAATCTACGTGTTTCTTCCTGAATTGTGCAGTGGGTGTGGAGCAGGCTGGGTGGCTGAACACCAGTGACACAGCCAGGGATGTGCAGAGAGGGAGAGGCAGGAAGAGTATGAGAAGAAGGTCACTTTACAAATCTCACAAACCATTTGTATTCATCCTTTGTCTTTGCCTATTTGTTTGTTCATGAAATGAGCTATTTCTTGGGTCCAAACCTCATCAGTTTGTGGTGCAGTGACAAAATGTATTTGTATTACTTTGTGGTGTGGGCCTATTACTGTGTGCAAAATCCCAGCTGCTCTGTAGAAAATGAACCTAGGCAGGGAGCCCCTGCTAACTGCAGGGTGAGGAAGACGCTGGTAGCAGTGCTGGCAGCTGGCTGCCTCAAAGAGCTATCAGATTACATTGACATCAGTGTTAGAAGCAACTCCATAGACCTCTAGGGGAAAAGCAAACAAATACAGAGGGACAGAAGTGATGAGGAGAAGGCACATTATGGAACTCTCCAAACCTTTTGGATGAAGAAAAGATACAAAGAGTGCTGCTCCTATGGCCCTGAAGCATCCTAAGTCCAGTGATGCTGCCTTTGGCCCAAATTAGTGTGCTCTGCATGCACCAAATTCTTTGGCTGATGATCTGCTTCTGTGTTACTCTGTGAGAAGTACTAAGCCTACATTTTGTTCAACTAAATCAAAAGATGAACAGGAAATGTGGAGGCAAGGAGAGACTAGGCAAGTTCATGGAACTTTCAACTCAAGGGATAAAGAAATCCTCATTGTGCAACCAAATGTAAAAAAAAAAGGGCGAATCTCTTGATAAACACTTGTACATATTGAGGTGGTGATCCTCTATGCTTGTGTACTTCAATCAGAGGAGATTGTAGAGGAATGATTGAGCTCATGTTCTGCTGCATTCACGTATCTGGTTAATTTCTGCTTCTCCATAAGTATTCTGCTTCAATTTATTATTCTCAATTAATTGCTCTAGATATCACTTGTAAAAATGTCAGTTGCCAGTTTCAGTTAGCAGACACACTGAAAATTAAGCTAACAAACAACATATTTTTTAAAACAGCAAAAATTACAGCTTTATCAATTTAGAAAGCTTCAGCAATCAAACATTGCTTTTTCAGGTTTACCATGCCAGTGGCAAAATACTGCAATCAGAATGAGAAGGAATGGAATACGTCAGTTTCTGTATTTTTCACTGCTTACACATTCATTTACTTTCATTTTGCCAGTAACAGTAATAATCAATCGTTCAAATGGCAGTCTGCTCCATCTTACCCATCAGACAGATTTGGTTTGGAGTGCTAACACTACCATGGTACTTTCTGGCAGAATATCTCAAGACTCTTTCTTTAAGGCTAGGGAAGCTGAGGACCAGAGGTGGAAAACAATACATTGAAAAACAGAGTTACTCAGGCAGTTATAAACAGAGCCCAAGGCACCAAGCAGCTACTTCCCTTCCATGCTTTATAATACATATTGTTACATGCTATTAATTAGAGTTTATTGGCTTGTAATTTTTACAAGATTAACAATACTAGTACTTTGCAATGTGACAACTTTACACCTGTGTTTAATTTTTAGTATTACAAAATGCAATGAATGTTCTTTTTTATGATTATGTATAAATTCAGCTGTGTCCACTGAAGCACTAAATACATGCCAGATGCTGCACAGCAGTTTTCACCTCTGTATTTAAAGGCGAATACAGCCCTGGACGAGCAGAGATGCTTCATCTTGCTGATACAGAGTGCTGACAGAGCTGAGAAATCTACTGGGAAATATTCCATTTAGCTCCTATGTGGGAGGGCTGGAAGGAAGAAAAAGACTGGGATCAGTCGGTTGGGAAGTGCGGGAGCCAGACTGAGTATCTCTGACAGCAAAACTGAATTGCAATGCAAAATTCAGAAGATGCTGCTGCTTGCAGCAGACACCTTGGAAGACTTTTTTACACATGGAGTGCTGAGGTTTGAACTTTGTGAGATGGTGATGGAGGGAGAGGATGGAACTGCTATTGGCAGAAGAAAGGAAAGGAAATTCATTGCTGTTCTTCCAGAAAGGATTTTTTTTTTTTTTTTTTCCTGAATCAAGTTCTTTATATGGCTATGCACGTATTTTTTAACACATACATATATGTACAGACACAGAAGCTCTGGGAATGCGCAAATTAGGAATACCAACCTGCTCTTTTGGAAAGGAGTAGACACAGAAGTGCTAAGCAAATGCACTCATATCTAGCATGTACTTTTTGCCTTTACTTGGCCGTGCTTTGTATGAAGGTCATCATGCAGACATGGTTAAATTTAATTCCTACTTAAAATCTACCTAAGAAAACTATGAGAAATTACAGAGACTGCAGCAGAGCTTTCAGCAGCACGGAATGAGGAACCAAAGTTCTGGAGAAACAGGTGCCCTCTTAGTGAAGAATATTTTAGATACAGTCACTTGCAATAGCAATATTTTTTGTCCAGACCCTTCTCCTGACTCAGTAATGAGAGCAGGACAGGAAGGGCACACACAGGCTAGGAATAAGCTTTACAGGAAAGGTCCTGGGAATTCTGGTAGAAGAGAAGGCTCGGGAGGGACTTCATTGCAGCCTTTCCATATTTAAAGAATACTTATAAACAAGATGGATACCAACTTTTTACATCATCTGGATGAAAGGACATGGGGGAGACATGGGAGAATCATTTAGAAGAAAGGAGATCTATTAGAAAGGGTTAGATATTACAGGGAAATTTTCCTCAGGGTGTGCAGAAGCACTGGCACAGGGTGCCCAGAGAAGTTGTGAATGCCTCATCCTTGAAGGCATTAAAGGCCAGGTTGGATGAAGCCCTGGGCAGCCCAACTTGGTGGGTGGCAGCCCTGACCACAGCAGAGTGGGCAGAATTGGATGGGTTTGTAGGTTCCTTCCAACCAAGCCATTCTATAACTCTGTGATATGTTTCTATGAGCCAGTCATGTATCATCACAACAACAACAACAACAAACTATCAGCCCCTTGGAATGCATTGCCAGCAGGTTGAGAGAGATGATCCTTCCCTTCTGCTCAGCCCCGGTGAGACATGTTTGGAGTGCTGTGCGCACTGCTGGGCTCCCCAGTGCAAGAGACATCGACACACTGAAGGAGTCTGCCAAAGGGCCAAGAAGGAGTCTGAGGTCTTGGAGAACCTGATGGAAGAAGAGAGGCTAAGAGAGCTGGGACTGTTCAGCCTGGAATAAGAAGTCTCAGGGGACATGCATTAATACCTGATGGAATGGTATAGGGAAGAGGGTACCTAACTCATCGTGGAGGTGCGTAACAACAGAATAAGAAGCACTACGGGAAATTTAACTAGATATTAGATTTTTATTATTTTATTTTTTACGAGCAGGTAGTCAAATGCTGGAATCAAGCGTAGACAGGCTGCAAGATCTCCATCCCTGGACCCTGGAAGTGTTCAAAATTTGACAGGGGAGCTGAGTAATTAATCTAAGCTTGCCCCATTGAGAAGGATTTGGTCCAGATGACCTTCAGAGGTCTGTTCCAATCCATTCTGCTGTTCTATGATTGTTTGTGTAACAGGTCTGTTAGCATCAGTATTTCACAGCCTGAATTTCACAAACAGATCTAAATCTGCCTAAAAATAAAACTCCAGTCTTCTTCCTGGTAACTTATTTGCTCTGTGGTATTTCATATGTGCTCCCAGCAAGAAGTTTGCCAGAAAAATAAATAGGGGACCATAAGAGTTAAATTTCAACTTCAGTGTTCATGTTTCTGGTAGTTTTGTTATATGATTTTGAATGTGTGGGGGGTTTTTTTGTTGATTTTTTTTTTTTTTTTTTTAATTTGATTAACAACAAAAAGCAATGGAAGTGGGCCAAAACAGTTATAATTAACAAATTATCCACTGCCATCTAAATAATTCTTACAATTTTCAACTTAATTGTAAAATCTATTTGGAGCACTGACCTCATTGTACATGTAGGCACATTTTTGAACACTATACAAACTGAAAGTTACAGCAGTGTCATCAGCTATGGCTGATCAAATGACAGTATGTGTCTCCAGTGATACATATTATTAGTGTCTGGAAAAGTAAAAAGAACAAATACGTGGTTAAACAGATGATACATTTACACTGAAATCTTCAGAATGATTTTCTGTTGTTCTCCAAATCTGTTCACAAGTTCATCATTTTATTGCATTTCATTCTAGCTTGAAAGTTAGCAAATGAAGAAATAACAAAAGAAATCTATGACATATATCTGCTGAAGGTACATTAATCCTGCTAACTAAACAGAAGCACATCTTAAAGAGTGACAGGACATCTTCTTAAATGTGTGCATTTTACTATGTATCCATAGTTATGCTTTTTCCAGATATTATTTTTTCACTACTGATCTGTGTGTCTGTCTATTGGTTTTCCAGGAAAATATCTTTTAACACACTGGGCACAGTGTTGGCTATACTTGAAAGGAAGATCATGTCTCTAGGACATCATCTAAGACACTTAGTCTGTATTGTGCTCACTATTACTAACAGAGATCCATCTGATTTAACCAAAGGGATAAGACAAACCCAGGCACTCAGCCTCCTGCCTGACAGCTCGCCACCCAGCACATGGGCACAGCCTGGTTGGTCAATTTGTGAACATTTCTGGTTAGCTATATAGAAAATGCTATTTCTTGCTTCTTTGGTACATATGTGGGAGGGAGATTTTTATGGTACTGGTTGACAGTGCTAGACTGAAAGGAAATCAGCACCCACAAAACCCCAAGGGGGGCTTTGTCAGTCCTTACTTCTTGCTGTTCTAATAACTCTAACCACAGCTTCATTTTCCTATTTTGGGATTGCAAAGATACAAATCAAACAATTAATAAATACTAATCAGAATTTAAAAAAATACAACAATAAATGTTAAACAAACAACTAAGCCTGACTTGAAGCTGGGCTTGCTCATCCTGGAGAAGAAAAAGCTGCAGTGTGACCTCACTGCAACCTTACAGTACATAAAGGGAGCCTACAAACAGGAGGGGAGTCAACTCTTTGAAAGGGTAGGTAATGGCAGAACAAGGGGAAATGGTTTTAAGTTGAAGGAAGGAAGATTTAGGTTGGATGTCAGGGGGAAGTTCTTTACTATGAGAGTGGTGAGGTGCTGGAACAGGCTGCCCAGAGAGGCTGTGGATGCCCGTCCAGGTGTTCAAGGCCAGGTTGGATGGGGCCCTGGGCAGCCTGGTCTAGCATTAAAAGGGGGGTTGGTGGCCCTGCCTGCAGCGGATGGGGATGTGGGGGGTGGAGCTTGATGTCCTTTCCAACCCTGGACATTTTACAATTGTATGATTCTATGACTTGGTTTTTTTTTAATTCAAATGGAATAGCTATTTAGTATTGCCTTAATTTGGTCTTTCTCAGTAATAAATAAAAACAGATTTCTTTTGTAGGCATATTTATTTTGAAATGTGAGTTCTGTATGTATATCAAACAGAAATTTAGTAACTACATAATAGGAAAGAAGTAATTATTTTCTATTTTTTTTTTAATAGATTCCCCTTTTATTCTAAAGCTGACCTGACTTCTGATTTTCAGTGAAGAAGCCAGAAATGCAAATACACTAACATAGAATGTGGGACAAAAAAAAGAATGGGCATAATTAAGAGAAGAAGGAAAAATTCTTAGTGAAATGTGAGAGAAACACACAAGCCTGATTCTCACAATGCAGTTGATGCATAGTTAAGCCTGGACTTTTCAGCTATTGTACTGCTTCCTATAGTACTGGTGGATTAGTTGTATGAAATGGAGTCTCATTAACTGTATGAAATAGAGACTCATCTGGAGTAATGCATCCAGGCCTGGAGCCCCCAGTACAAGAAAGAGGCAGAGTTCTTGGAACGAGTCCAGAGGAGGACCACTAAGAAGATCAGAGCGCTGGAGCACCTCCACTATGAGGAAAGGTTGAGGGAACTGGGCTTCTTTAGTCTAGAGGAGAGAAGGCTCCGGGGAGAACTCACTGTGGCCTTCCAATATTTGAAGGAAACATATAAACAGGAGGGTGGAATGGCTGCTTATGTGGGTGCATATTGATAGGACAAAGGGGAAATGGTTTTAAACTGAGACAGGGGAGGTTTAGGTTAGATATTAGGAGGAAGTTTTTCACTCAGAGGGTGGTGACACACTGGAACAGGTTGCCCAAGGAGGCTGTGGATGCCCCATCCCTGGAGGCATTCAAGACCAGGCTGGATGTGGCTCTGGGCAGCCTGGTCTGGTGGTTGGCAACCCTGCACATAGCAGGGGAGATGAAACTGGATGATCATTGCAGTCCTTTTCAACCCAGACCATTCTATGATTCTATGAAATAACATTACAAAGTTTTTAAAATATCAATTACATGTAGAAGAGATTATTCTTTTACAATCATTGTCTCAAAGCTTGCTGGGGACACAGATGGACAAGTCCAAGCAAGTCCTGGGCAAGGGTTGTGAAATTTTTTGTCTGAGGGACTCAAATGGACAAGGCCAGGAGCAACGAGGGAGAGATAAGCTGCAGCTTAATGGCCAGAAGCGGTCTGCTGTGTGGACTTATCTCGAAGAAGATGGCCATCTCCGGAAGTGCTGAATGTGACTCTTACACAAGTGCCTAGGAATGCCACGATGGCAGAAGAAGGATAAAAAGAAGAGCTACAATCATGATGTTTAAGTTTTCTGGCAACAGATTCCTCATGAAGAAGAAGAGGTTTCTGCCATGAGAAGCCTCACGACCTGCCTCTTCCTCCTGGACTTGATCTGCACTCAAACAGAAAATTTTGTGTGCTAATTTCAGAGAAGCACTTTAGAAACACAATTGGAAAGAAGTGACACATAAGCAGAGTTTTCCATCTCTCTTAGTGATTTTCATTCTTTGATTCAAAAAGAATTTTGCTGTGCTCTTTAAAGATCCCTTGCAGAACGTATTATGGCTCATTGTAGAAAGAGTTGTTGAGGACATCACGGTCCTTGACACAAAAATACGAATCACTAGAATTGTCTTCAGCTATATAAGCTGTATCTGTTATACAAAACTACGGATATGTCATTTTATCTATCTAGATCTTTGGTTTAGTTCCTTTTTTTCTATGCCGTCCTGCTAAACTGGAAATCTAATGGTAAGAAATTATCTCTAATTTCATGCAGGTAGGGAAATGGGACCTTTTCTCTCTTCCTAGTCATTTATGCAATAGAAATACAGACTATCATAATTTTTTAATTAAAAATGTTCAATATTTTTATTTTGTCTGTGTCAGAACAAATGAAAAAAAAGGCCAGGTAAGTGAACTGGGGAAACACTTCATTAGCTTTAGAGAAATCATTTATAAGGTTTCAGAAAATAATCTGAGAAGCATAAAAAGTCCTCTGCAACTGCAAAATGTAGATGCGCTTTCTCCAAAATAGAAGCACACGTTCTGAAGTTCTGAAGAAATCTGACATGTAGCAGATTGTCATGTTATTGCTCTCCATGCTCCTGTGTGGCTCTAAGACTCACAATTTTGGGATGAACAGCAGCACCAGCATCAAGCCTTGTGTCTGGGCTTGTACTACAGAAAGGATAAGATGACTGAAAAGCTAGAGATTTTTCTTACCATTTGTGTAGTCTTTTCCACTGCTGTTAATAGAATGGAAAAGGGTAAGCAAAGAAAAACTTAGGGCAAAGGTATTGATGTTTGTGTTTGGTCTTTCATAGCTTGGGATTTCAGGAAGATGAGGTATGCTAAAGGTGTGTATAGAGGAAGAATCTCACTCAGAGATAACCAAAAGCATTTCTCACTATAGTGGTTATATGATATTAAGGAGTTAGGGTGTTCTTTCACTATCCTGACAGCAAAATCCGAAAAAGAGCTAAAATTATCTTGGTACACTTGAGTTACGGCAGATTTTTGAGAGTAAGTGGATGGGTACTGACTCAGGCCGAAGATACTGCTTGTCTCACTGAGGAATCAAAGGAATGAATCAAAGCAATTATGACCTTGCTCAAATTGATGCCTTTTTCCAGTGCTTAAACTCAGCCATGCCAATTGGCACTACTACAGAAACCAAGTGAAATGTTTCTATCAACACCAAATATCTCTACTATCAACCAGATAATGTGTAGTCCTGTGTGGGGGAGCATGGCTAAGGAAGAGAAACATAGCATTATTGAGAAAGCCTCAGAAGGGAAAACTCAAAACTTGTTGTGGGCAATCCAAGTAAATTAGATGTAAGTACCTGAGGGTAGGCATCTCCTGAATTTAACACTTATCCTACCATCCCTTTCTAGAAAATATCAAAAAATCAGCCTCACTACAGAAACATAAAAATCTGAAAGGAAAACTATATAATAAAAAATGCACATGCTGGCTTGTGCACAGTTCTGGAGTTTGGATTTCAGATACATTGTTGTGATCCAGAAAGGAATGTTCCATGAAGACAGACCTCAAATACAGAGTGGGTACAGCTTCTGCCATGAATCAAGGCACGTGGAGAGGTGAAAATTCAGAATAGCTTATTTCTTAGGTAAAATTAATCCTATCCAAATTAGTCAGTAGTCAAATGAATGACTTTCTAAATGTGTTTGTATGACTGGCTAAGACACAGGAACATTGTAAATTAGGTATAACTCCTACCCTTGACTATCTCAGAACAGTTAATGGAAAGAGGACTCCGTCAGCTTTCAGGCTTACCCTGCAGAGGCATTAGCCAGATTCACAGTGTCTGACTCACCCCGTTGAGGACAAGCACTGCTTTTTTTATGGCTTGTCATAATGCACTAAGTGCTTATTTTAGGTAGGTAAAATCCAGACCTCTATGAAGCCAGAGGAGGTCAACACCTAGTTCCATTAAAATCAATATCCAGTCCAGTTCTGAATGATCTGAACAAAGAGCACAAGGTTACGCTCAAAAAGAATTGACTATGCAGGTGATAATCGAGAAAAAAAAAGGAAAAAAAAAAAAGAAGAGTAGCTTCAGGAAGGAAATAAAATGCATGTCTGAGATCAGTGAGTTCTGACTGTGTGTCAAATTACTTTGTTGCCTGTGCAACTGAGTGCATGCTCAGTGCATATACCTATGTAGGATGGTGGATGTATTCTGGACTCCTGGTAATACAGCATATTTTTTCTAATTCACACTTGCATGCTGTGTGAAAGAAATTATATGCATATAAATCCACACACAATAAAGCTGAGGGGATAAATATTTTTCTAAATATACTTTGAAAGACACTCAAATGGGTGTTCTGTTTTACTGCAACATAGGCTGAACCTGGGGAGATTTTCATCATAACTATAGAAAGCATGTGTTAAAATATAATGGCATCACTGACACAAAAAATGGGCAAATGAACATCATAGCAATACAACATCATCTATTTTTCTCCTGGCAACAGTGACAGAAAAAGTCCTTTCTAAATCAGCCATACGATTAATTCTCAGTTTCTCTATCTTTCGCCTTTAAAAGAAAATGTGATGCTTATATGTCTGTGAGGATTACTTTACATGCTTTTGTATCACAAATGGCATTTTTTAATTCTGTGATTTCAGCAGCAGATGCATCAGGATCCAGTGTGAGCAGCGCTGTGCGGGCCCCGCTGCCAGCAGATGGCAATCCTGTCTTGCAGGTTCTGCACTGCCAGTGGGCAGCGAACCTGGCCCCCCAGCCGTGGGATCACTGAGGAGTGGATAGGTGACCCTAAATTACTCTCCCATCGCTTTACAAAATGCTCCTTTCAAGGAATTATTTTATTATTTTCCAGTATTTAAGACCTCATTCAAGCACTGGGTAAAGACAGGTCTATATGCTGGAGCACATACTGCTCAGTGCAAGCTATCTGTGTGGAACAGTGCTTTCTTTACATAACAGCAGCTTTCTGTGAATAACTCATGGAAGATCCTGGCCTTCCTTCTCAGTTCAACAGCACCTATATCCTGCTGTTCTCCATGTTCATACACAACCTCCTAAGGTAATAAAACTATCAGCTTAAATATAAACAACAATCAGTAGAAAGCGTTTTATAGCTAGAAATACATGGTCTTGTGAATTGCAAGTAATACAAGATTCAAATAAGCTTTTTCTTTTTTTCTTTGTTTTTTTTTTTTTTTTTTTTTCTCAAACACGATCAGTTTTTCCCCCTTAAGGTGCAGAAGGAGGGCACCATGATGATACAACAGCACTGTGCTGCTCTATCAGACCAAAGGCCCCAGCGTGGGACACATCAGGCAGGGAGGTGCTGCCCACAGCCCTGTGCAGGGAAAGGGGCTCAGAGCTCAGACACTGGCTGCTGTGATAAGAATCTTACAGGAAGGCAAACAGAGTGTGCATGTGAACCTACAGATGTCAGCCCATGAAGATAAACCAAAGGGAAGAGTAGGCAATCTCATTTCCACTGAGAAAATAAACAAAAAGCAATGCACAGTGTTATCTCATTTGGAATTTCAGTAATGTGCTTACAGAGACATTAAAAGGAGTGTTACCTGTTCTAAGAGATTCTGCAGCCTCTCTATTTCACAGTCTATTACGAATTTCTTTTCTTGTCTTCGGTCCAGGTCTTCTAAAAGCCGCCTGTAGCTGGCATCATTGAAATTCTCCACGCAGATGGCACTGACTTGCCAGCTATTTTGTCCTGCTTTTTCCATAATAGCTTGAAGTATTGAATAACCTAAAAGAAAAGGATACAATATACTAGTAACACAACAGTTGTTTTTTATTATTATTAAATAGGAATTGTTCTTAAACAATATGATGTCTGTTAATATTGGCTCCTGCAGGGAGAGGAATAAGATGAAGTCTGTATCCCTACCTATGTTATTAGCCATGATCAGAGCACATTATGTAATTAATGACAATTACAATTGCTATAATCAGAACACTTGGAATGATGCTCAGTATTTTGGATAAGCCACATTTGATTTATACATATAAATTCATCCTGTCGACCATTCAATTTCCCAGACTGGTTTCATACAAACTTATATATCCACACCTTTCTCATGATACCACAAAGAAAATACCAGAGTCCACTCATTCACCAGAAAGATCTGTATACTAAAAAAGCAGAGTATTAGACTCTGAGATGCTTTGTTGTTTGTTGTCAGTGGACTTTTTGTTTTTTGAAAACATTTAAGCCAAGAGACTTTTGATGCTTCTCAATAAGAATTTACTGTCTCTTGCTTTTATACATAGGAGCAGAAAGGTGTGTAACTGAATTCTTTCATGCAGAAAAAAAACCAGCACCCATTGGCATTCATCAGCTCTTGCTGAATGTTTCTGGAGAGCAAACAGTGGCTGTGAGCACAATGAGGCAGGAACGGTGAGTTTCAGCAGTGGTCATAAGGACACCTGCACTGATGCAGATTGTTATGAGTGCAGCATGCAGGCTCTTGTTCATTGCTGGTGAAAATGCACAGCTAACGGCAGTGACTGCGTTAAGAAGTAGTGCTTTGCAGCTGACAATTTGCTCTATCAAACAGTGTTACTGTACTCTTTGTATCTGCTGTGGTGTTCATGGAAAAATAATAAGAAGGCATTTATTTCAGAGTAACTTCCGTATTTATGCCAGTAAAGATATGTGTGAATAAAAATCACACTGATCTATTTCAGTGATCCTATATAGCTTTAATCGATGCACGCAAAGTGACTAGAGGTCAACAAATGAAGGGCACCACGGAGGCATTAATTGTTACTACTGCTATTTGTCATTACTATTTGATGCCCCCACTGTCATCTGTGAGTCCATTCACAGGCAACGAAGGCAGCACCTGCGCCCAGGTCTCTGCCTGAGCCCACAGGGCAGGCTCCCTGCCCATGACCTCCTGCCACTCCCCTCAATCCTAATTTTTCTCACTAGAGACATGCAGCACAGAGGCAGGAGAAGAGCTTGAGCCTACACAGGACACCTTGCACATCTTGCCCTGACTTGCCCAAGCATTTCCTGAAGTTGGAAGCAGGTACTATCCCATTTTTTATCTAAATGGGGAATTAGTATAAAGCAAAGAAAGTTTCACATCTCAGATCCAGAACTAATGTTTAAGAAAAACAAGGACGGGAATGTTTGTTGACAACACATTGATAGAAATGATACAATCAAAGAAAATGCCTCTGTCCAGAATCAAAACACACAAAATTTTAATTGCTATCTGGTTTTTCCCACTATCTTCGAAAGATTTCACCTCTTCAAACTCTCATGCGATGACATGGATACACTTGGTGCCTTCCTTCTCTCTTTCACAGGATGATCCCATGCACAGGCACAGGGATCCCCAGCTGTTATTGCAATGCACTTGGAGGCATCACTGCATGGCAGGCTCCCCGTGAAAGATATTGACTGAGAATCCCACAGATTGCAATATGGGCCTTGTAAGTTACAGAAAGAGTATTGTGAGTGTGCAGTTGTTAACTGATAAAGTAGACCAACAAAACTACCAAACACCAGGCTTGCTACCCAGTAAAATAAAATCAGATGCTCATTTTTTTTTTTTAATCAGAATATGCAGATTTTAGGACATATAATACTAATTCTATTGCAAATTAGGAGTAGTTATTTTCTCACTGGCTTCTATGGCAATTACAGTCCTCGAAGTGTTAACTTAAAATCTGTATCTTCTTGTTATTTAAGATAAATGTGGTGGTGAATGGAGTTAAATCCAGCTGGCGACCGGTCGTGAGTGGTGTTCCGCAGGGGTCGGTGCTGGGGCCTGTCCTCTTCAATATCTTTATTGATGACCTGGATGAGGGCATCGAGTGCACCCTCAGTAAATTCGCAGATGACACCAAATTGGCTGGAAGTGTGGATCTGCCTGGGGGTAGCGAGGCCCTACAGAGGGATCTGGACAGGCTGGAGAGCTGGGCTGGAGCCAATGGGATGAGTTTCAACAAGGCCAAATGCCGGGTCCTGCACTTCGGCCACAACAACCCCAGGCGACGCTACAGGCTTGGGGCGGTGTGGCTGGAGGACTGCGTAGAGGAAATGGACCTGGGGGTATTGATTGATGCTCGGCTGAACATGAGCCGACAGTGTGCCCAGGTGGCCAAGAAGGCCAATGGCATCCTGGCTTGCATCAGAAACAGCGTTGCAAGCAGGAGCAGAGAGGTGATTGTTCCCCTATATTCAGCACTCGTGAGGCCGCACCTGGAGTACTGTGTCCAGTTTTGGGCCCCTCACTGCAAGAAAGATATTGAGGCCCTGGAACGTGTTCAAAGAAGGGCAACAAAGCTGGTGAGGGGTCTGGAACACAGGCCATATGAGGAGAGGCTGAAGGAGCTGGGAATGTTCAGCCTGGAGAAGAGGAGGCTCAGGGGAGACCTTATTGCTCTCTATAACTTCCTGAAGGGAGGTTGTAGTGAGCTGGGGGTCGGCCTCTTCTCTCGTGTCATTAGTGATAGGACCAGGGGGAATGGTTTCAAGCTACGGCAGAGGAGATTCAGGCTGGACATGAGGAAGTATTACTTTTCAGAAAGGGTGGTCAGGCACTGGAATGGACTGCCCAGAGAGGTGGTGGAATCACCGACCCTGGGGGTGTTCAAGGAAAGACTGGATGTTGCGTTGAGGGACATGGTTTAGTAGGAGCTATTGGGAATAGGTGAACGGTTGGACTGGGTGATCTTTTAGGTCTTTTCCAACCTTAGTGATTCTATGATTCTATGATTCTATGATTCTATAAAAATGCAAACGCCTATAATGAAAACACAAATTGTGTAATTTATTTTATCTTATAAATCAGACATTCAATTTACAAAAAAAATGTTTTACCTTAGGAAATGCATTCAAATACTTCATGCATTGACTGATAAAGCATTTCTGTACTCAGCATATATTTTTAACCTGATGACTGCTATTTTTTTCGAAGAACCATGCAGTTTTCCTGTTAATTGCTACATAATTATTCTGCTTTTCCTGTTGCTATATTCAATCTCCTTTTTGTCTGTAATTATCTCTGCAAATCATGATGTGATTCTTTCCCAAACATTGTATTTCTTGCTTCATTTCCTATTCATTTCCATATATAGATGTACATTAAGACTACTCCAGTGTTATAGGGGTTCCTGCTTCATTTACACTGTAGCTTTGACTTGGTCTTTGCTACAAAGACAGTCAACATTTACGTAATTCAGCTTCCTGACACAAATTAACATTTTCTTTGATTCAGAATGAATGGTGTTTGAAAGAGCAATTGACATCCCCTCATTCCCCCCTTAATTCATTTTGACAACTTTACTGAGATGTGTTTTGATCAAACTGGGAGTTTATCCCAGCGTAAAGCATGACAAATATCAGGCAAACACAAAGAAAAGCTTTTCTTCTACCTTGGATCAAGGTTTGACTTGCCATCTTTCATTAGTAACTGCCTCCATTTAGGCATTTTGGGCTTCTACAGCTTCTCATCAGTAGCTGGCACTCAGACATGGGTTTTCACGTTAGTATATCTTTCATGTAGAGCATAAAACAGGTCATCTGACTAACTGGATATAGCACACATCTCCACAAGATGTGAGGGATTCCAGTGCAGGTAATTCTTAGCACAGTTATATATTCAGTGCACAAGAAGAAATTTTAATAAAACAGCCTGACAAGGATGGAGTTTGTGCAGAATGAATAAAGGCAATGGGTCAGATAGGTCAGATGGCATCAAAATTACATATGCAGAGGAAAATCGCTATTTGTTAAAATAATTGGCAACGGCCAAGAGGAAAAAAAAAAGTTTTATGTGATGTTGTAAATATCTTATACAGCAAAAAAACTGAAACTACCCCACAATAATACTATCAATACAGAAACTAAGTGCAGTGCTTCTGCTTAGACAAAATTCTTAGACTTCAGAGATGAGTTTGCCCAAGCAAAGACATCAGACATGAATCGTACAGCTGTGCTCCGAAAAGTATTTGTTTTCTGGTTATCTGCTGTTTATCCTCAGTTATGTCATAGACAGATAAGTGATTCATTTTCTGGATGTTTAGTGATTTGTGTAAATTTCATTCCATGTATTGTGGAATATTACTGCCTTCACAAAAGCAAACTAAAAAAGAAGCTAACTCCTGTCATCTGAGCAACACAGTCAATGTTTTTTTATTTAAACCATTATTTTACAAAATGCTTAGGTCCACACCAAGAAACAAAAGAAACGGAAGTTGTTAGATACATATATAATAACCTTTCCTCACCAATTCAACCTTTAAATCCAGTTAAATCATTAGGAAAAAATGCAAATTACTTGATCCAGACATAACTGGTTGAAGACTGGGGGTCTTTATCAACAGAATACCTGCCCTTCCAGCAGTTTGATTATTTAAATTAGGAAATCTGAACAAAAAAAAGTATCACTGAAATTGCTTGGAAACACTGTTGAAGTCTTTCTTAAATGCAAAGATTGTATATGCAAGAATATCTTCTTTTTTTTTTTACAGGACTGTGATCCTATGGAATTTTCCTCTAATGACCTGCAAGGAGAAGTCTGCCAACTGCTTTTGTGGGTCACTGCTCAAATGCAGACTCTATTGACAACTGCTCAATGTTCAGCAATAGCAGCTCCACTTCACTACCCTGGAATCAAACCTGAGACAGGAAAAGTCTGCAGTGAACAGGGATATCAGCAGCTCAATCAGGTTGCTCAGAGCCCTGACCAGCCTGACCTTGAGTGTCTCCAGGGATGAGGCATCCTCTCTGGGCAGCCTGTGCCAGTGCTTCAGCACCCTTTACTGTAAAAAAGTCTTCCTTATGTTTAATCTAAATCTCCCATCTTGGAAGTTTGAAGCCATTTCCCTTTTCCTGTCACAACAGAATATCTAAAGAGTCTGTCCCCTTCTTTCTTACAGCTCCCCTTTAGATACTGAAAGGCTGCTCTCAGGTCTCCCATGAGCCTTCTCTTCTCCAGGTTGAACAGCCACAGCTCTCTCAGCCTATTTACTTCTGTTTTATGGTGAAGTGGAGCTGTGATAATCTAACACACTACTACTGTTTTCCAAATAGATACTTGACAACTGTCCGGTTGAAAAACAAAAAGAAACACAAAGAGTTGTTTCTCTCTTTTCCTGTAAAATCAGACTAGACAACATTTATCTCCAAAAATTTACTTACTAGAACAATACTAGGAACAATTCAGGGAGGTGATTGTCCCTCTCTACTCAGCTCTTGTGAGGCCCCATCTGGAGTACTGTGTCCAGGTGTGGAGCCCTCAGTACAAGAAAGACACTGAGATTTTGGAAAGGGTCCAGAGGAGGGCGACTAAGATGATCAGGGGGCTGGAGCACCTCCCCTATGAGGACAGGCTGAGGGAGTTGGGCTTGTTCAGCCTGGAGAAGAGAAGGCTGCGGGGTGACCTCATTGCAGCCTATCAATACCTGAAGGGAACCTACACCCAGGAGGGGAGTAAACTCTTCAAAAGGGCTGACAATAGCAGGACTAGGGGAAATGGATCCAAGTTGAAGGAGGGAAGATTTAGGTTGGATGTTAGGGGGAAGTTCTTTACTAGGAGAGTGGTTAGGCCCTGGAACGGGCTGCCCAGGGAGGTTGTGGATGCCCCGTCCTTGGACGTGTTTAAGGCCAGGTTGGACGGGGTCCTGGGCAACCTGATCTGAATGTGTATGTTTGGTGGCCCTGCCAGGCAGGGGGGTTGGAACTACATGATCCTTGAGGTCCCTTCCAACCCGGGTGATTCTGTGATTGTGTGATTCTGTAATACTGAGCTAAGTACCTCGTATGTTTTTAACCCTACTTCCCTCATTCCCCATTGCATTTTTCCACTGCAAAATGCATCAATCATAGAGAAGCAATGCCAGGTGTGCACCTGGCCTTATGTCTGTTTAAAGAGAGATTAGTAATTCTTCAGAGACAATCACAGACACCTGCTGGAGAACAAAGTGTGCAAAGCACATTGTAAGTGCCTGAATTCGGGAGTCCAGGCTTTCTCCTTGCCAGTACTGCACTGCCCTGTCTTTACTCTTCCTGCCCCTTCCCTCCAAGTAGCTGAAATCACGAGTCATCTTTTTCAATTATAGAAGTTCAGTAGTCCTTCAGTGTTTTTATTTATCTTCTTCTGCTCCAGCTAGGCTTGCCCCCATTCAATTTCATTTCAGTAGTCAGTGCCTTAATTTTATTTATTTCCATTTAAATGAAAAGGAAAATCTGATACCTAAATCTCAGTGTGTTCAGAATAAAATGATCAGAGAAACATTTCTTGATTTTTTTTCCTGTCTGAAGGCACATGGTTGGCTTGTTTCCTTTTCTTTCTCTCCATTTCTTTTACCTTTTTGCTTGTTTGCTTTCACCAGCAATATTTCAGTGATCAATTACAGAGTTATAATTAGAATTCTAATAACTTTCATCTTCCAGAAACCTGTTAATTCTGGGAAATCTTTTCTGCTGTCCCTCTAAGTGGATCCAGTTGTTGCTGATGGGTTTGCCAAGAGTCAGCCAGCAAAGTGGCCACTTGCTCTGAAGAACAGCACCTCAGTAATAAATCACGGTAGGGGATTATGGGACAGAAAATAACTTAGTATTAATTTTCTATGATGCACAGTGTGCACTGTTTATATATTATTACTGTTCTTTTCTTTTCTGACAGTAGTGACTGACACAAGTTAGCAGGTTAATGAATTTAGGAACAACACATGCAATGTATTTCTGTTATGGCCCAAGGAGGAGAAGACAGCTCTGCATAACACAGACTTTTTTTGTCTTTTTCAAAACAGACATTATATACTGCACATTGCTGAAATCCAAATACATTTTTTTTCTAGTCCACGTAACTTTCCAGCAGGAACAAAAATCCAGTTGTTCCAAAAACTATCTATGATCCCTCAGCTACAGAGGCTGAGACGTTGGAGGTATTTTATGAAAGTGACTTCATACGAGGATCAGTGAAAGAAATGCATTTGTTGTAAATCCAACAAACAGCAGAAGTGGAGAATAAATGATCAAATCATTTGCCATGGATAAGCCAATATAGATGACTATCAGGGTTGGATTCCTGTTACTTAAAGCTAGCTGTCTATAAAAGAAGGTGTCTAAGTTAATCATTCAGGCTTCCACAACAGAGATGGATCTCCCATAAAAAAGGTGTTTTTTTTTTTTTTTTTTTTTTTTTTTTTTTTGTCTTAGATGTTTATTTCAGAGGTGCTTTTCTGTCCTACAGAAAAGGAATCTGGACAGGAAGCTTAGTGAAAATACCTGCCATTTATACAGCCTAACCCTGGCAAGATTAATCCTGACACTACAGTGATGAAACCCATACAAATAATACATAGTACAAATGATGCATGATTGTATTGGATGTGTTCCTCCAGTAATTACAAACATCCACATTCATTTGTATTTTAGTTTTTCCTCATTACAGTTGATATCTTCTTATTAACACATGATCTTGTTTTATTTTTTATTTTATATTTTTGGCCAGTATGCAGCTTCCTGAACTGATATTTATAAGCTTAGACATACAACCTTTGACACATGATTACTCATTCACATGCCTGACCTTCTCCACATTTAAGCTACAGCCAGATCATTCAACACAAAAAACATACAAACTGATTAAGTCAGATGCCAGAGTAAAAGCTACAACTAGAAGTGAGTTCTGAGTCCTTCTTAGGTCTAATTCACTGAATTGACAAAAAGATTGGGAATTAAGACAAGGAGCTCAAGAAACAATCCCATCTATTCCTCTCTATCCCTCCATCCCCAAAGGCAGATGAATTATATTTAAATCAGTCTAGACAGGTATCTTTGTTTGTCCTTAAAAACCTCTAAAGAGGAGCTGTAGCTTCCTAGGTAATATATTCATTGCTTAATTATCCTTATCACTAGGAGATGTTTCCTGAAGTCAAACTTAAATCTCCCCTGGCACAATTTAAAGCCACTCATTTCTGTCCTACCCTAGTAGATGTAGAGAATGGTTTATTCCTGTCTTCTTTAAAGCAATCCTTCACATAACTGAAGATTGCTGTTTCATTTCTTTTCTGCCTTCTCTTCTCTGGATGAAACATGATTTTCAGGCTTTTCTTGTGGAACATGTTTTAGTCTAGATTCTGGCTATTTTCTTTCCTTTCCTCAGGATGGGCTGCAATTGATCCACATCTTTCTTGAAGTGCAGTGCTGAAAATGCTATATATTTTAAACACACATTCCTAAGCAGACACAGTCCCTTCATTTTTTTAATCATCTAAAAGTCAAATGTTTTCCATATTTTTTTCATCTAAACCATTAACAAAGACACTCTGAAAAACGGATGCCAGAATAGGTCACTACCTGATACTCCCTTATTTGACAGTGAACCTCATCTACATTTTTCTGAGTCCAAGCATGATGATTGTTTTGTCGTATTCTAGAAATTCAATTGAGACAAAATTTCCTTACCTCATTTAGAAAAAAATCATTTAAACTATTCAAAAATTCCTACTAGAATGAGACATCTATTTTTTTCAAAGTATATAAAATTTGCTAGTTTGTATACGAATGAAATTTGCTTGATCCAGCATGACTTGCCCCCAATAAATCCATGTCAGTGTTCATTTAGTCTTCCAAACTCTACATAGTTTTAATTATATATGTTATATTACATATGTTATGTTACATACATACGTTATGGTATGATGTAGGTTATGAACTATGTCACCATTACTGTCAGTGATCAGGATAATTTTATTGCAGATGGATCTGAAATGAAACCGTGGAAACAATGGATCACATTTAGCCATTGTCTCTACTGTTGTCTGCTTCACAGATTTCAGAATATATGATGACAAAGGAAATTATCCTTATGAACTGAGTTTATGCATCTTGACTCACTGATATCTATGACCTGGAATAACTTCTCAGTGTTGTAAGACACCTCCAAAACAAGCTCTATCAGTTGTCTGTGGTCAGACTTTCTGTCATTCTCTTCCTCAATGCTGCGGAGAGCTGTGCACGTATAACATTAGTTGAAGTGTGTAATAATTTTCTTTTCCTGAGATGGATATAAGAAATGGTGTTAGTATGTTTCAGACACAACCTTTTTTCCAAACAAGTCTTAAGAGAAACAACAGCATGTAGATTACATGCTTTCAGCAAGTAAATGGGAGGTGGCCTGGCCATGGAAATTCATGATCAAAGGTTCAGGCAGTGTCAAGTCCCATTTGTGCAGTACCCACTCTGTAGCAAAATGTTCCCCTTCTTTGCATTTCAGACTTCCACCTCTGTGTGAAATACACTGTGAAGGTTTTTCATCAAAATGCCATGCGATAAAGATGATGGAAAAGTTGAGAGGAACTGCAGAGAAATCTTGGTTTGGAAGGCAGTCTGACAGCTGCCCTTGTGCTCTCCCAGCTCTCAAATGTCATTACCATTCCCACATCACTATGTGACTTCAAAGTAAAACTGTAACACCAAGACTAGTAACATTTTTAATGACTACATACAAAGAGATGAATACATGTGAGCATAGTTGCAAATATATGCTAAGCACTATTATGTATATTATTAGCATTTTATATTTTCTTTCCCTGAGCTATGCCAAAGGGCTCAGTTACAACCGAATCAAAAAAGAAGTGTTAAGCTCCTCCAACGTTTACAAGTAGTAATGAAGAAAATTTCTTAAATTTTAGCAAATTCTTACTTAGAACTTTGAATGCTAAATCAGAATTTATCTCATTACAGAATAATGAGAAAAATGTAAGTCTCAGACTGAAACAATAAGCACTCACACTAAGAAGTATTCATTTTAAGAGAGAGGCAATTTTTATTCTATTTCCTCGTAGAAGCTATGTTAAGGCACATGCAAGATAAAGAGATTTGAGACAGCCAGCATGTCTTCACCAAGGGCAGATTGTGCCTGACCAATCTGGTGGCCTTCTATGATGGAGTGGCAGCTTCAGTGGATGGGAAAAAGGCAGTGGATGTCATCTACCTGGATTTCTGCAAGGCCTTTGACATGGTCCCTCACCACATCCTTCTCTCTAAATTGGAGAGGTGTGGATTTGAAGGATGGACTGTTCGATGGATGAGGAATTGGCTGTCTGGATGCAGCCAAAGGGTTGTGATTAATGGTTCTGTGTCAGGGTGGAGGCTGGTCACAAGTGGTGTCCTTCAGGGTTGGTCTAGGGACTGGTGCTCTTCGACATTTTAATCAGTGACATAGATGATGGCATGGAGTGCACCCTCAGCAAGTTTGTGGATGACACCAAGCTGAGCGGTGCAGTCGATACAGTGGGTGGAAGGGAAGCCATCCAGGGGGACCTGGACAGGCTGGAAAAGTGGGCCCATATGAACCTAATGAGGTTCAACAATGTTAAGTGCAAGGTTCTGTACATGGGCTGGGGCAATCCCAGGTATTTATATAGAATGGGTAAAACCTTGAGAGAAGCCCTGTGGAGAAGAATGTGGGGGTCCTGGTAAATGAGAAGCTGAACATGAGGCAGCACAGTGCGTTTGCAGCCTGGAAGGCCAACTATATCCTGGGCTGCATTAAAAAGAGGAGGCCAGCAGGGAGAGAGAGGTGATTGTCCACCTCTTCTCAGCTGTTGTGAGGCCCCATCTGCAGTACTGTGTCCAGGTCTGGGGCCCCCAGCACAAGGAAAGACATGCAGCTCTTGGAGTGTGTCCAGAGGAATGAATTGAATGTCTTTGCAATTCTGGCTTTACAGTCATAGATATGCAGACCTGAGCAGTTCCTTTGATGATGTAAGATAGCTAACGTAACATCGAGATACTTGAGAGAGACATGGGGAAGAGGAAGCAAAGAATGGTGTGATTTTCACTCTGAACATTGCTTTACTGCTACATGACTAAACCTCTTTTTTAGTCCACATTATAAAAAATAATGGTAAAATATTTGACAGAGTTCAGAGAAGCAAATCAGAATGATTTGAGGCCAATATATAAAACATGACTTGCAGTACAAGACTTAGAGGAAGATTTCTCCCACTTAACTGTTACATTGCTAAGTCTATGCCAGTTACTCTGGCTTCCTTCAGCCAGCAATAGGGGGAAAACAGGCCTCTTCTGAAGGCAATTAACAAAACATCTTAACATCTACCACACAAAAGAAATTTTCCTTTTCTCTCTATTGAGTATGGAGGCAGTTTACTCAGACTAAGCTTCATGTAACTAGTTGGATATGCACATAAGATATTTGCTATTGAGAATAAAATGCAAACTATTAACAGTGAAAAAGATTTTTAACCACAGTTGCTTCAGATTCTCTGCTCTTTGATGCCTGAGTGACTTTCTGAAAGATACATTTTATTCTCAGGCACCTTATTAGACTGCATACTGTGGTACTTTTATGATGGAAATAAGTACGGCTAATGGAAGGAGAGAGCTATACCTGCCACACACATGCCTCCTAACTTCCCCTATTTTATTAACTTACATATGAAAGCATAACTTTTCATTTAAGTAGAATTAAAAGTTAGGTTACTTTTACACTTCTCTTGTGGAGGTTGGGCAGCTTCACATAGGTTTTCTTTGATTATTCTGAGGAAGGGATTTGCATACAATTACAGAGACAATTTCAGCTCCTAGCAGGAACAAACACAGGATGAAGTAACTACTCACTATATGATTAGACTAATTTATTACATCCCGCTGAGGCAAGCTACATTCCAAGAAGTAATCATAAACTCATGTTCAAAGCTCTGGCAGAATGAATATATTTAACAATTCAAATTAAATTTCAGCTGTAGGAATTGACATTTAGTGGGAAACACAGAAATAGGCAAGATATAATGACAAAGATAACAGGTAAAAGAATACAGACATTAAAACCTGTGAATGGTTTGTCTGAAAACAAGCCAGGACAGAAAATTGTAATACAATCCTGGCAAGTTTCTGCTATTAAACATATGTTGATCTGGACTTTGGTTAGTTTTAACTGACCTTGGTATTAGTGTGAAAATGAACACAGTGACCAGTCAAAAACTGCTCCATAAAAGTTAAGTGCCTGTGACATTTCATTATCCAATGGCACTTGCACTGACCATTCTGAAAGCAAACAGCCTTAAGAATTTTGTTCATTTTAGAGCTGGGTATTTCTTTCCCCTGAACAGGTGTTTGTTCACAGTAAAGTGCACTCCAGTGACATCCCAAGTCTTAATGAAAATGAGGGAGTTTTTCTGCCCTGGACTCGCCAAAATGAAAAAAAAAAAAAAAAAGGTTCCAAAAGAGTGGAAAACATCTAACAAAAATTGACACTGCTTAATTATTTCAGATTAGAGCATCTCTGTGAGCAGAGAAAAAAAAAGACATCATTTGGTACCTGCATAATTGTTACCCAGCAAAGAACTGGTAGCAATACGCTCCCTCCCTCTGTGCAGTGTGGTACAAACAATATTCATCAGAGTGGGAAACTTTAACTGCACTCTTCAGTGGTTAAGCATTTTATAAAAGAATACCCTAAAAAAGCTGCAGAGCATTTGTAAACTGGCAATAGAAATTTGAAGAAGTGGAGAGCTCTCCTTGTACAGGAGAGCAATGAGAACTGAGCATCCAGTCGTACTGAACAGATATATAATACTTTATAAGATCAAGAGCACATGATTGGCATTTTAGACTGTTAAATTTATCTTGAGTTTTCTTATAAACTGCTATCCTTAGGCTTATTGCTGAAAAAATGCTGTGAAAAAACTAAAAAAATACTGCCCAATAATATTTTCTGTATTCTTTGGCCTCTGATCCCATTGCTCTTTTCAATGAGACTGTTGAGATTCTGTTTCATAATAGAACATCTTAAATGCTCTGAATTACCTCAGCTGTCTTATTTTCCTCAAGAGATACAATGCAGATTTGTTTTTTCCAGTCTGCTTAATATATGATGTCCAGCCTTCTCAGCCTGAGGGTTGAGACATTATTCCAGAAAGGGCAGTAGGCCATGAGTAACACTGGAGGGCATTTTCTCTGGAAGAAGCAAGGAAGAGAGAATACTCCACACCCAACTCCTTTACTGGAGATGCTCAAGAGTCTCCAGCAGACCAAATTGCAGCTATAAAACTCCATGTAATTCCTTAACCACATCAGATTTTGGTTGTCTAATTGCATCTTTATCCATGGAGATGTCTGCCCTGGGGCCAAGCTTGCCTGGGCTGGAGTTGCTCTGGAGCATGTTGTGACCCAGGAATGTTCATGACAGCCACAATGAAGAGATTTTTCTTTAATTTAATAAAGTAAACATCAAAACATCTGTTTATTGAAAAATATTCTGGGGGATAGCAGTTCTACTTGCATTCAATATCCTATTTACGATGGCGTCTTGCTTTGTGTATCACTGAATGAAATAGTGAAAAAACCTTAGTGGCTTAGCTAAAGAATGTATTTTATGCAAGCAAAAAGGTTGTAATTACTTGAAAGATACTTCTTAAAGGTTTTATCTCTGTCTGAAAAAGTTAATATTCACTTTCATCTCCATAGTAGTTTAAATGAACAAGTCCTCTTTCAGCAAGTGTCTATTGTTAAATCATTTTTAAGATTAAAAAGGTTATTCTGATTCTGAGACAACTATCAGGAAATATGAGAAAGGCCTGTAAAATACATTCTGCGAGAGAATGCAGATAAAATTTGTAGGCACCCTGCTAGGAATAACTGTTTGTGTTTATATCAATAATGTTGTGCTCAGAGGTGTAATTGTCCAAAGGATATACAGAAAATTGCACAGAAAAGAGGAGTTAGTACTTAAATATATTATGAAGGGCAATTGTGCCATCTTTTCTTTTTCCCTTCCTCCCCTTCCTCCCCTTCCTCCCCTTCCTCCTGTTCCTTCCTTCCTTCCTTCCTTCCTTCCTTCCTTCCTTCCTTCCTTCCTTCCTTCCTTCCTTCCTTCCTTCCTTCCTTCCTTCCTTCCTTCCTT
>NW_024962254.1:12461748-12594572 GCF_019238085.1 Lagopus leucura | reverse complement strand
TCTTTCTTTCTTTCTTTCTTTCTTTCTTTCTTTCTTTCTTTCTTTCTTTCTTTCTTTCTTTCTTTCTTTCTTTCTTTCTTTCTTTCTTTCTTTCTTTCTTTCTTTCTTTCTAAATTATGCATAATTGAAATAATAAATTTCAAAAGCATTTTTCATTTCTGTTCAAAAATAAGAGATTGCTCTCACCTGAATATTCAGTATTTTATTCTAAATATGATGAGAAACACAACACAAACTGCACATTTATTTTTTTATATAAATATTTGTTGCATTTATTTATATATTTAAGAGTTGATGACTTAGCTAACCTTGTACGTATTTTCCCTTCTGTCATTCCTTTGCAACTTTGTAAGTGAATCACTTCATGGTCTATATTCTAAGTTGAATTTAACAGAAGAACAAGAAGAGTACTGTAAAAGATGCTTTTTGTTAGTATTGCTTATGAAAAAGAGGACAAATGCTGTTGCATATCTCATAAAATATTGGTATTGAACTTAGTTGGAACTGCTCAGGCGAGAAGAATATGGTCCAATATTTGAAATTTCATGTAATGAAAATTTGAAAACATTTAATTCCAAGTCCCATTTAGTACGCTGACTAGATTTTAAGCAAGCAACTAATTCTGTGCCAGGTGAAAATGTAATTGACAAAGAACTTTATGGGTGGAAGGCAGGCAGGCAGGATGGGGACCTCTCTCTGGAGGACTATTACTGTTCTATATTAAAACTACAGTCCTGACACAAAACATTAAAAGATGCAGGTGGACTTGGGTAATATACACAGTAAATTACAGTCTAGATCAGAACTGATGTATTATTCTTAAATCCTTTTCTCACACGCTTCTTTCTTCCAGAAATATATATATATATTTCACAGTTTAGACCTAATGTTCACCTTCTCTGTACAACTTACTCTTGTGTCATTTTCATACAGACTCAGTTTCACAACTTCAGGGTAGTCAAAAGATTAGGCAGAATTTTGGCATGTCAAAATTACAAACTGAAAGACATGGCATATTTGGATCATTTATTTGGATCATTTTCAAGAGATGCTTTCAAGGAAGCAACAGATTCTGATGGCTAAATGCTATGCCTTCTTTGCAAATGGAACATTTAAAACATGACCAAATATATTTTATCATATTTTAAGCATAATCTTTTCTTTTTAATATTCCTGATAGTTTTGACAGTTTGTTGTCAGCTTGCCATTATGTCAAAATTAGTTATTTCTTAGCAGAGTAGAAGTAAATGGATAAAGAGTACGACATGCCAAGGGACTGCAATAGCAAGATCCCTTTTTCATTACGGAACTATTTCAGCCACTTTATATCTGAGACAGTCAATATCTGGGTAGGAAATAAATTTTAAAAAACCTATAATGCTAATAAACACTGCAAAATATTTGTCTGGGAGATGCTAGAATTTATTAAGGATAACTTACAGTAAACTGACATTTAAACATTCATTTTGAATTAGCAACTTTCTTTGTGGGTACAGTAACTTGCTCTGAGCATGCTCCAGGTTTGTACGTTTCTACTAAAACCCCTAAGAAATTGAACTTGCAATTTTATGTCACTCAAAACTGGGACAAAAAAGGTCTTTATGCTACAAAATGGTAATACGCCAATCTGAAAGCTACGCTATTCTTTAAATCTCTTATAAGTAGTTAATTAACAGCAACATTTCTCCATTACACTGCTTCCTTGGCACTCCAAAGGTTTTCTGTCCTACAGATTGATTACAACGGAAATGTTACAGAGTCAGCTACTGATATCCTGCCTTGATACATTTAAGATATAACATTAAAATCTGGAAAGCATCTAACCATCCTACATAACGAAGACTGGTGCGAAACCCTACAGAATGCTCTTCAACATCTTCATCAATGACATAGACGATGGCATCGAGTGCACCTTCAGCAAGTTTGCAGATGACACCAAGCTGAGTGATGCAGCTGATACAGTGGATGGAAAAGAAGACATCCAAAGGGACCTGGACAGAGAGGTTCAATAAGGCCAAGTGCAGGGTGCTGCACTTGGGCCAGGGCAATCCCAGGTGTTTATACAAACTGTGGGAAGAGCTCCTGGCAGAGTAGGACTTGGGGATCCTGGTGGACGAGAAGCAGGACATGTGCCAGCAGTGTGTGCTTGCAGCCCGGAAGGGCTGTATTCTGGGATGCATTAAAAAAGGGGTGGCCATAGGGAGAGAGAGGTGATTGTCCCCCTCTACTCAGCTCTTGTGAGGCCCAATCTGCAGAACTGTGTCCAGGCCTGGGGACCCCAGTACAGGAAGGACGTGGAGTGTGTCCAAAGGAGGGCCACTAAGATGATCAGAGTGCTGGTGCAGCTCTCCTATGAGGAAAGGTTGAGGGAACTGGGCTTGTTTAGCTTGGAGAAGAGAAGGCTCCAGGAAGACCTCATTATGTCCTTCCAGTACTTGCAGGGAGCTTATAAACAGGAGGGGGAACAGCTGTTTACAAGAGTGGATAGTGATAAGACAAGGATGAATGGTTTTAAACTGAGGCAGCAGAGGTTTAGGTTAGATATTCTGGTGGTTGGCAACCCTGCACATAGTAGGGAGGTTGAAAATAGATGATCATTGTGGTCCTTTTCTACCCAGGCCATTCTATGATTCTATGATTCTATGATTCTATGATTCTATTATTCTGTGATTCTATGATTCTATGATTCTATGATAGTCCTTCAAAATTTACGTCTACACAGTGGGAAACGTCCTGAGAATCAGCTTTTGTACAGTAACCAGAATGACAGCAAAGAAATATCCAAATGCTAGTTCCCATTTCCCAGTCATAGTTTCCATAGTTTCCCAGTTCCCATAGTTTCCAGGTTCCCATACAGCCCCAATTCCATCACAGTACAACTTGCAGTACAAGCCACATGCATGGGATAAATGAACAAAGTAGTACTTTAAAAGAACAGACTATAGGTTTATAAAGTACTGTCAGTCACTTGAGATACCTGAACGTACTTAAAAATTAAATTATATGCCAGACCAGCATTCTGTAGGTTTGCAAAGTCCCTGGATTTACCAGTAAAATGGAAAGGAAAATTTAGCAAGAAATGAAGTATTCAGAAGATACTATGGGTGTATCCTAAGAAAAAAACATAATCAGATTTTCCTCTCCTAATATTGCTCCTTTTGTCTTTTCAGAATTTGCAATCTATTTTCATATTGGACTTTCCTTGAACAACAAATCCATGCAGAATTAGAGTACTTCATAGCATTTACTGGGATTTATAGACACATCAGTAAAATTATAGGAATCAAGATTGATGGACTTATTAGTAAATCTGTTTAACTTTGTTACAGTGCTATTTTGTTATTTAAATGCTTCCTTTTAGCAAAAACTAGGAGTTACATCACTGATGTACCCAAAAGAAAATGTAAAAAATATTAAAAGCAGCCAATAGATTGAGAAATAATCCTACATTCAAATTCCGAACACCATGGAAAAAGACACTCAAAATCACACTCGGTAATTTCCTCCTCATTTCTCAGAGAACAGAATGCCAACCCACTCCAAGTGCACAGCCACTCCAATGCTGAGATTTAGAATTAGCTAAAGATTGAAGTAATCAAGTTCAGAGATACTGATGATAATCACATAAAAACTGTGACTGTTCCTTATTATGTGGCACAGGTTTATCACCTTGAGTTAAAAGCTCTTCCAATTCTCTAAAGAATTATTATTGTTGTTCTTGCACACACTGAAATATGCTGAGTGATGAAATGGAATTAAGCCTTTTTATGCTATTTAGTCCCACATCGTCAGTACCAATTCAATATAGAGTTTTGTCTGGTGCTTCTGCTTGCAATCTGATAAATGTACAGTGCCAGCATCAGTGCACAGTTGAGTCCAATCTCATGGTCCAGGCCTTCCTGAATGCCAGCTGCACAGTCTACGTAATTTTCCCATAAACATGCCTTCATATTCCACTCACTATCCCATCTGTACATGTAGACTTTGTGTACCCACTGCAAACAAATAAATATGCACCTAAAGGGAGATTGGTTTTGATATTCATATTCCCAGTGAAATGTAAAGAACTTAGAATAATCTTACTGCAGGAATTCAATTAAACATATACAGGTAAAAAATACAGTCTGCGGGGCAGAACAAGCATTTGGAAGGGGCTTCTCCTGATAAACAGTTTTTTCTTTGTTTGTTTTCCTTCAAGATTTTATTCAAGTGCATTTTGCTTGTGTAAAAGTCTGGGAAGTCAGGGTTGTTCTTTTTTTTTTTTTTTTCAACAAGATAAACATCCCATAGGAACAGCAAGAGATGAAAAGATCTTAGGGAAAACATTGATATGATATTGGGGATAGGAAAAAATCTAAAGGGAAACAAAACTTTTTCCTAAAAACCCTGTCAAAGACTGCCATATCTAATGAAGGAGCATTATTATTTGACCCCAGCAAGCAGAACAACTTCTCTCCATACGGCAAGACATAACAAGAAACAGAGGGGCAAACTCAGGTGACTAATTTCCAGAAACTTATCTTTCTTGTCAAGTACATAAAGTACTGACATTTTCTCTTTGTGATAGTAAATGTGAAATTGAGCCCTGGATGAAACACCTGAACAAAATATAAAAATAAGACAGGAATCATCAATGGTCCTCTTAAAGATGCTTCAGTCTTTCTTCCATAAAAATCATTTGGTGGCTCTTCAATAAACTTATCCAGTTTTTCTTAAGAATATTCTTATTTCCAATATAAATTCACTAATGTCTTTTTAGGCCTTGCTATGCTGCTTTGTGCTTGAGTCAACACTGTCCTTTAGCTTGAACAATTCAGTTTTCTCCATTACTTTTTTTAATACATTTATGGAAACCAATTACTGTACATCTACAGATGAGACTTCTTACCCTCCTCTGGTGACACCAGAGGTCATCCATAGCAATGATTACCCTAGCAGACCTTCTCAAAATCCCTCTTTCTTGAAGAGGAGCTACAAAAATTGCCATGGGTTGAATTGTTGTGTGCCCTTGGAGAATGTCTTAAATTCTCCTTCCTCTCTCCTGGAATAACCGATCTTAAATATACACTCATTCTTTATACCACTTAGCATCTACAAATCTCACAGGTAGAATCTCACAAAGAATAATTCCTGAATTGTTTACGTACTGTAGGAGTTTCTGAATTAGTCTCATATTTGAAAAAAAAAATACACCAGATAGGTATGCTAGCATTCAGGATGACCTTGACAGGTGAAGAAACAGAAATAGGCCAAAAGGAGCCTCCTGGAATGGCAGACCTCGTCCTTGGAGAGAAACAAACCCAGTGTGCCCTCACATGGGCTGCGTCAGGCAGGCTGATGCCAACAGGCTGAGAGGTGTGATCCTTCCTGAGGATTAACTTGCCTTACTGAGACTGATTTGCAGTGCTGTGTCCAGAGCTGTTAAATGCTGGAAAAGACTGGCCAGAATGTTGGTGGAGTTTCCATCCTTAGATGCACATAAAGAATGCCTGGATAGTTTTGGGTAACCTGCTCTAGGTGACACTCCTTTGAGAAGGGGGATTGGATTAGTTGATATCCAGACATCCATTCCCACCTCAACTATTCTGTGATTTTGTAATTAGTTCTTATGATGATTTTCGAGGTGTCACAGAGAAATTCAAATGAGTTGGGGCAATTTGATCTCAGACTTCACATTAGGAGATAGTATCTTTTATCCGTGTGCAAATAATCTAATGGGTCTCCAGATTATCTGCGTGTTCAATGTGGTAAATGAATGTCCTGAATCAACTCCTTTCTTCCTGGATTAACAGAGTTCTCCCTTCCCCATCTCCCCTCCATTCCCTAGAGTGGAAGAAAATGAGAAGGAAGAAGTGTGCTCTCTGTACAGTCTGGTACAAAGTGAAGACATTGTGCCAGAATTAACTAACACCATCATCTCTTTGAGAATGTCTTCCAGTTCTTTCAACAAATGAACTGTATTTTAAGAAGGCCACATTTCTGCTCTTCTTGATCTTGACGTAAGTTTTACTCTGGAGTTACTGGGATTAGCAATTTCTTCCTAGAATGCCTCTTCACAGTGTGGTCCTATAATGCTCTCCAGTATATCAGACTGTAGCATAAATATACACAAAAATACAGCAGGCAAAGCTCTGGACAGGAGGCATTAACTGACAGGCTGGAAGTTCTCTAAATACGTTAATGCATTTATGAATCAATAAGTAAAATTTTTATCGATCACAGCTTTCCTTTTGAAACTAAAATATGTAGCTGGAAGATTTTATATGACCCACATTTCAAATAAGAAAAGGTTTATCATGATTAGCATGATTCATATAAACTTTTTTTTTTTTTAATAGCACACTATTTGTGGTAACATTTAGAAAATATGCAAAACAATCATAACCAGTTATGAAACACATATGCTATTTAACTTAACCAAGCATGCAATCTCATGAGATAATTGCATTCTACAGCACCTTGGTAGCCAAGTAAAGTTGGTTCTCCAGAAGCGTGATACCCTCACGAGAACTAAGAGAACCTCAGACTTCTCTCAAGGCAGTTTGAAAAATGTTGTAGTACATGGGGAAAAAAAAAAAAAAGCTACTGAAGAAGAAAAAAGATGAAATCTGGAGAGCAAAAAGCAGAACAGTAGTTTCCAAAAAATGACTGAACATCATAAATTGCGCACACTGATTTGCCACTGTTTAAAATGTATTGTAATAATGAAAAATGGATTAAAAAATACATTTACATAACATTTTTTTGGTGGAGAAAGGTGTGAATCATGCAAGAGAAATACATACTCATACCTGTCCAATCTTCAGTATTTCTAGTAAAGATGCCTACTGTTTTTTCTAATTAAGACACCTCCTAAAGTAAACACTAAAGATGAGGAAACACCACATTCTCCCTTTTATTAACATTTAACATTTGAATATTTCTGCCTCACAGAACCCCTTTTTTTTTTTTAGGGGCTGAATCTTTTAAGATTTCATATGGTATCATAATAAACCTGCTGTTGCCTGCTGTAGTAGGCACGTTGGTTTAAGTTTTGAGAAAAAATGGCACAAGGCAGGGAGGAGACAAAATGTAAAAAACAATTATTAAAAAGAGTCTTAAATGAGGAAATGTGCTCATTTTGAAATTAAGTGCTAAATTAATACACAAATATTTTAATGGACTTAATACAAACTACTGCAATCTTTCTAACATAGTTGTTTGGGTAAGGAGAGGGCAAAAAAAAAAACAAAACAGTAATGTTCATGATATAGTTTCATTACTAGAACTTAATTTGTTCCCTTGTCTAACTCCTAAATTCTAAATATTCAAGAAGATCACAATATAAATATTTATTTTATACTCAACTAGACTCCTCAAAAAGGCCTCTTAGAACACAAAGACCGGAATCATAAAGCATCAAAAAATTCCGTGAAAAACAACAGGAATTTTCTGTTGAAGTACTTTTGCAAGCCTGGTCTTTTTTATTCTGAAACAGATCACCTGTACGTTCTTCCTAGTGCGAAGCTAAAAAAATATATTGCTCTTTTTTGTGGAAAGATTCTTTGGGGAAATAAGACAGAAAAACTCTTTAATCTTTATTTCTTGTGGCATCCCAGGACCATGGATGCTCCATGCCTCCATTCATCAACATCAGAAGTACTAGTGAAGTTAAAGCTAGATATTTGCTATCAAACTGAGTGTTCATATGGAAGCTTGGACTTCAGTTTATCTGCAGAACAGTTACCAATAATTTTGTATATACTTGTTCTCACAGAGTCACAGAATTGCAGAATAATTTGGACTGGGTCTGGCCTCTTCTCCCAGGCAAATAGTAGGACCCGAGGAAACGGCAAGAAGTTGTACCAGAGGAGGTTTAGGTTGGATATTAGGAGAAACTTTTTCTCTCGAAGGGTGGTCAGGCACTGGAATGGCTGCCCAGGGAGGTGGTGGACACCTGGTGGTGTTCAAGAGGCGCCTGGATGAGGAGCTACGAGAGATGGTTTAGTGCTTGTGGTACTGATAGGAATGTGAGTATGGTTGGACTAGATGATCTTGCAGGTCGTTTCCAACCTTGTGATTCTGTGATTCTGTGGGACCTCTGTAGGCCATTTGGTTCCATATTCTGCTCAAAGCAGGGTCAATTGCACCACATTGCTCAAGGTATGTCCAGATGAGTTTTCAACAACTAAATTTTAATTAATATTCTAGAAAATCTATGTGCAACTTACCTTGATGCTTCACCACCTTCAGAAGAATTATGAATGGCTTTTCCTAAAATGTAATGAGAAAATCCATTGCTGCACTCTTCTCCTCTTGCTGAGCAAGGATTCTAGGTCCTTCTACATCTTCCTGTCAGGCAGCTCTATACTAGGAAAAACCATTTGGAAGTCTCCTTATGACTTAATTAGGCAGCGTGTCACACCTACCCTTCCTTATCTGTCCTCTGATTCTGAATTCTGTGCTCTGGGCTACTTTGTCCTGTCTACAGGCAGCTGCCACACACTGCAATTGCTCCTCTGACCAGAGCACAGGTCCTGCTCCTCATCTTCTCAGTCCGTCTTTCCTGAAAAGCCTGTGTTCATTCCCTGCTCTACACCCATATTGTGAGCCATCACATCACTGTATGTAATCCCACATGTTGTCCCGTCTCAGCAGCTGCACAGGGGCATCTAATCCTGCCTGCTTATTCCCCATGAGAACACATTTGGGCACAGACGCTTGTGATGGGACCATAATCACTGAACTTTCACCAGGAAAGAGCATGAGAGCCTCTCTCATCCTCCTGTTCCCCAGACATCTTCCTCATAGCCTTCCCACCAAGTCAAGGTCTTGGCACCATCCTAAATAAAGATATACAGACAGTCTTTTATTCATAGGCTTAAATGTGACAGTTCAGACTAGAAATCAAAGTTTCTTGTGAAATCAAACATGCCTGAAATTATAACCATTGCTCTTCGCCTCCTTCTCCCTCACCATCTACTTAAAATAAGTCAGGGTAATTTATCTTACATTTTCAATGTCAACTTTTAGAGTAAAGCAAGGCCTCATGATTAAGTTTTAGAAGTTTCAGACTTCTAAAAAAAGTATTATAACAGAAATATTGAACAAATATTATCCATTGTGCCATAAAAACCAAGTACTATTTGAATTCTGAAGCATCAGAACTCAGAAAACTGCATTTGTGTCAGTTTCCATTTGTTGTTTGCTTTGTGTTCTTATCAGAAACATTTTATTTTGCAACACTTATTTGAGTATTCTCTATCCCTGAATATGGAATGAAGTAAAGAATTTGGATGCTCATCTGATTGGAATGGTGGATTTGTTTCCCATAAAAAAGGCTAATAGTAGAGTAAGATTCAAAATGTCAAAAAAATACATTATTTATATTCAGTTTTCTCTTTATTTCCTCATTAATTTCTCTCTTTTCATTTCAGGGCATTAAAAGTCATATTAAATGATCAGCAGTCAATGCAGTACGTCTCTAGTTTTACATCAGCTCACACAGTGGGCCTGATAAATCGGTTATGATTTCAAGACTTTATATAGCTCTCATTATCTTTCTCTGCAACAAAGGAGGTTTAGAAAAGCAACATCTGTCCTCTTGCATATTACATTCTAAATGTAATATAAACCAGTTATTTTAGCGCATACCTATACAATTAGTGGAACAAAGCATTTAGCAGAAAAATGTAATACAGTGTCTTAAAAATTAAGCCAATTTTATGTACTTTTTATTCTAAAGTACCTGCTAAATTCTAAAAACAGCCCACACGCTTCTTATAAAGTGGCAATGTGGCTAGAGTGAAAAAAAGTCTAAGTGGTTCCCTTCGGAGTATAGCCTTTATTTTCTAAGCTTATAAATATGCATACACAGACATTCACTCTAACACATACATTAGTTACCATCCTTTACTTCAGATCAGAGGATTTGTATCAATCCTGCTTCCATTTGCCTTTACAATACTACTCAATTCTCCTTTCTCCACAAGCTTTTTGAGTTAAGTTTTAGGAACTCCTCTATGCATACATCTTCACCACGTCCTTCTCAGATCGTCTCATTTGTTTTTCCTTGCCTCCCAGTATCTCTCTGTATCAGTCAAAATTCCTTTTGCCATCTTTATGTATAAGCTATCCATTTGTTTTCCCAGTGCATCTCTTTTGCAAACTGAAACTTGTCTGTCTTTCTAGTGAATAATTTTGCTTATTGAATTGCCTGTTGATCTTCTTAAATCCTGTAATAATTTAATAACAATATTTCATCTGTAAGGCAGATTAGAATCATAGAATCATAGAATCACAAGGTTGGAAATGATCTGTAAGATCATCTAAGTCCAACCGTCTCCTCGTCACCATTGCCACCACAAGCACTAAGCCATATGTCACAGCACATCATCCAGGCGCCTCTTGAACACTGCCAGGGACGACGACTCCACCACCTCCCTGGGCAGCCATTCCAGTGCCTGACCACCCTCTGAAAGAAAAAGTTCTTCCTCACATCCAACCTACACCTCCTCTGGTACAACTTGTGGCCATTTCCCCGGGTTCTGTTTGTTGCCTGGGAGAAGAAGCCAAACCTCTCCTCATCACAACCTCCCTTTCAGGAAGTTGAGTATTGTGCTCAGTTTTGTATCTAGGCCTCCTTGTTACAACCTTCTCAACATTTTCTCTCAAGCAGCACTGCAACCACATGAAAGTAAAAAGGAGATCAAGATGAGTGATGGAAATCACTGATAAGAAAAGGAAAGGTTGGAAAAATAAAAAGGAATTAAATTCATCACTGTTTATTTGGCAGCACACATAATGAGTAAAAGTGTTTTCCATCTAATTATATGTTTTATTATCAGTCATTGTACTTTTTATAGGTGTGAGAAAAGCCAGGAAACTGTACATTAATTTCAAGGAAGACTGAAGTAGGGTACCCCTGTATTTTGCTTTTTCACTAGTTTTTTATGTCATTTGTTAAATGTATTTCCAAAGAGGAGAGGGAGGGTTATTGAGGAAGTTGAATTTTTTGTGCCTTTTTTTTTGTTGTTGTCAAATATTGAAATGGAGTCATCAGCAGCTGGTGTTTTTGGCATTCTGCATGTAGCTCTCATCACTTTATTTTTTTATTTTTATTTTTAAATAAAACTGTGAATTTTCTTAGCATAATGAATAGTTCAAAAAGAGAAAAAGAAATGTTAGTTTATGAGATATTGCTGTTTGCTCCACAAAAATCTAGCTTATGACACATTGATTTTATTCTCTCCATAAACAAAATTCCCTTGGTCATGTGACCTGACATATCACAAGAAAAGGCAGTATTGTTTGCATTTCCATAGCATGTGGGTGTCACTGTGACTGACCAGACTGGCACAGTTCAGTATGCACTTATTCAGCCTAATTCCAAAAGGGAGGCAAGATAATGATGTTACTCCTCAAATTCCCTCTTATTCAGGTTCTAACTTAGCCTGGGCAGAATTACTCTAAATCAGATCTAGAACATGTATAATCCTTTAAAAACTGTAACCTGGCAGTTTTCCACAGCACATTACTGAGTATACGTACTCGGTTTTCCTTTTCCTCTAGTGCTTTCCTCTTGAGTTCACAGAATTGACAGCCTTTACATAAACAGCTGCATACAAGCAGTGACAAGGAGAGACTTTAGTGGCTACAAGTGCTTCTGCTCATTATGCCATCTCATCATAATGCACATTTTTGAGAGGTCACGATACAAATACATCCCAATCAGATGTTGATTTAGTTACAGCACAAGGCCTGAAGGCCAACAATACAGAGAGATACTTCTGACACAATTAGGCAGCTTCTTTCAGGAAGGTACATCTATGTATTTAATTAATGTATTTAATTGTGTTCCCTCCTTTCCTTACTTTGCGCTGATTCTTCTCCCTTTCAAAAAAAAAAAAAAAAAAAAAAAAGCTCACAACAAACACATATAACACCATATAAACACATATAACACCCCTAAATAAATTACTGCTTGAACAGATAAAACCTTGGAAATGTGAGTTAACACCTCTTGCAGTAATCATAAATCATATGTAATGTGGCTATGAAATAAAAACTAAGTAAAGCATTCATGAGAAATACAGACTACTGCAGATATCCAATAAAAAAATACAACCTGTGTGGGAATAATAACTTCAGATTTTCTGACGTCTGTACATTTATAATCATCTGATGTTGGATGTTTTGCATTAATATATTTATGGTTCTGAAGAGCTACACTGAGATAATAATTCCATCTGGAATAAAGAAAATAAAATATATTTCCGTTGGAGTTTATAACAACATTAGATTCAGTTCTGAAGCCTTTTATTGTATAAGAGATGTTCAACTTTTCAAAGAAAAGAAGTAAGGAACTGTCTGTGTTGGAAGAAAGAGAAAATAATACGAGCAACCTGGCAGAAACAATTATGCTGATTCGTGTTGTAAACACTATTACGATGTATGCCCACATGAAAGCTTAGAAGTATCACATTTATTGCATCAAACTTAGTTTTGTCATTGCCTTGTCAATGGTGTAGAGAGTTTTACATACATCTCCCAGGGGAGAAAAACATCCAGCTAAAGCCCTTTAAAAAATCCCTCATTTATAACCTGAAAACTAAATTTCAGTTGAAGAAAAGTATTATTTAAGCATCTTCTCTTCAGCATTTAACTCGATCCTACACGCCGAGAGCACTGTGGTTGTGTAAAATCAGCCATTGTGCCACCTCATCTAATCACAGTTACATGAATAGAATCTTCGAAATTTATTTAGATCACACAGTCAGCATGAAGCCTGCAAATGAAAAATGTATAATTGCACAGCCCAGGGGCAGGTTCAGGTATGAATTGTGACCCAGAAAGTCACCTTCCAGTCCCCTGCTCCCTCCTTGCAAGAGAAGCAGCAGGAGCTGGGCATCCAGATGTACCCCTGTGGCCTCCCCGCAGCCCGGCTGCTGTGAGGGGACTGCTGGAGGTTAGACCCAGGATGGCCTCTTGTGTCTATCTCCTCTAGTCATCCTCTGTCAGGTCACATAAGTGCAGCAGACTGCGGAAATAGTACCTGAAAGGTGCCTACTCCTTTTCCTTCCTGTGGCTGGTGGACCGACAACACAATTAGCCATATGCTGTGCCCCCACCCTCAGAGGCACTGAAGCAAAAAATTCAGCCCTTGGCATTGTGTGTTTGCATATCTAAGAAGGGGAATATTTCCATGCAATTAGATTATCCTTAGTCTTTTTGTGACCACTTCTTCACATGCTACACGCTGAAGTTGGGAACAATTTCAATCATGACACTCACTGTTTCTGCATCGGGTGTCCCAGAAAGGGATGCGCTTATAATCTGCAGAATACAGACTGGAGCAGTGTCACAGATTGTTTTACCCTCTGCTGAAAGAACACATTACTGGCAGAGTCTAACCTACAATATGCATTTTCTTTCTCTGTGGTTAGTTTTACCTTAAGGCAAAGAATTTTCTTATTATAATATTATACTAGTGACACCATAACTAAGATTGAAAACTGTTATTAGTGGCGTAAATGACTCCAAATAAGGTTCCTTACTCTTTTCAAATTGCTACTCAAAATGCAGTCTGAGAAGGATATTAACTCTTTGAGGAATAATTGCTTTGCCTGCCTGAGGCTAAATAAACTGGGACAAAGCCTTTGCTGGTTCACAACGTTAAATTTAAATTGAGAGAGCTATATCCTGCACCTGCACAGCCCTCATTTGAGGCAGAAGGCTACAACAGCAGGGAAGGCTAAGGGAGACAATATTGCTCTCTACGTTACTACATAACAGGAGGGAAAGGAGATGGAGCCAAATCTTGACCGTACCCAGTAAATGGGGAAGAAGCCCTGCATACAAAAGTTCTAATAATAGAATTTTAATTTTTTTCACAGGGAACTTTAAAGGTGGTCAAAGGAAAAGATTTCCCAGAGAAATTCTGGGACCTCCATCCCTGAAGGCTGACTAGTCTTCTACTTGCTCTAATGCTGAAATTGGCCCATATTCAAGAGAAGATTTAGTCAGAAGACATCCAGAAGTTCCTTCCAAAACAAATTATTCTGATTTTATGATTTTAGCAGGGCCATTGGTATGTTTTTACTATTGACTCAGATGTGTGTTTCAGCCTTATTCTTGCTTTGTCTGAAACCTATTCCACAGCCTTACCCCACAGATCACGACAGCTAATCCTCTGTGACTCCAGACTACTACATTCCTGTGGACTTGAGGTAAATCATTTTCATGAAAGCCATCTAAGCATGCACAGTCCTTGTTTTATCACTGTTGAGCTGATATGCTGTATGTAAAGATTAAAACTGCGATTTAGCAAAAATTTTAATGGAATGACAATGATGTCTGGATCCCACTGGCCCATGCCCTGCTCCAGCAGGGACACCCAGAGCAGGGTGATGTGATCTATGACCAGGTGCCTGTGAAAGATCTCCAAGGAGCACACTCCACTGCCTCTGGGCAGCCTGTGCCAGTGCTCCATCACCCACACTGCACAGAAATGCCCCTGGTGTTCAGAGAGAACCACTTGTGTTCCACTTTATGTCCACTGTCTCTTGTCCTGGTGCTGGATGTCACTGACAAGAGCCTGGCTCTGTGTTCTCTGCATCTTCCCTTCAGGTATCTAAAGATATTGGTGAGACCCCCCTTAGACTTTTCTTTTCCAGTCTGAGCAGTCCCAGCTCTCTCAGCCTCTCCATAATAGGAGAGGTACCCCAGTCCCCTCATTATTTTGGTGTCCCTCTGCTGGATTCTCACCAGTATGCCCCTTGATATTAGGGACCCAGAACTGCCTCACCAACGCTGAGTAGAGGGAAAGGTTCATCTCCTTAGCCCTGCTGGCAGTCTTTGCCTAATTCAGCCCAGGACACAATTAGCTTTCTATGCAGCAAGGGCACATTACTGACTAATGGTGAACGTTCCATCAAAGGAAAATCTCTTGGAGAAAATTTCTGCTAACCTTTTTTTTTTTTTTTTAATGTAGATTTATGTTCTGATCCTGGTAAAACATGTATTTGTTCAGTGTGAAAGCCCTGCATGACTGACAGTAAATGCATTAACTGGGAGTATATTTGGTTAAATATGAAACCTAGAAAATTTACACACTGTGTATGCTAAAATATACAGGTAGATGAACACAGTCAACCAAACCATCAGCCCTTATAATCCTTAAGTTATCAGTAAGACTGATGTATATGGCATGAGATACTTCATTTCTTCACCATTCACAAGCTATCAGAAACATTCTGTTTAACAATAAATAAAACTTTCAATACAAATAAAATGAATACAATTTACAATTCAAATAAAAGGGAAAAGGGAACTAGTCTCCTCTTTTCATCTGTTTTAAAGACTACGTGAAGTCTGACAAGATAAAGAAACACATATAAATGAAGTCAGAATATGTAAATGTAATCCAAGATGAACAAACAATCCAAAACTCAGCAGGGGTGTTGATCAGAACTACAGGAGCTATGCTATTCAGTTAATGAAGAATATAAATGTTTCTCCTGCAGACTAACTGAAGTCTTAAAAGGAATTTATCTCTACTTTGTTAGTTCTTCAGGTTTTTTTCTTTTTAGTTTAGCAGACAGATTTGTCCTTTGAAATAGGAAATAACAGTTTCTCATTTTAAAGCTACAAATGGGGACAGATTCTTCTCAAGTTAAGAATCAGTGGAAAGGTGAAATATACTTCCTTTAAAATACACACTGTTGGTACTTTGGTTAACTCTCACAATGCAATCTTTTTGAGTATGCTCATAAATGAATGGCTGTTTCTAACCAAGGCAGTAAAAAGTGTCTGGGAAGATATCCCTGCATCAGCTTTCTAGTTAATATTCTTCTACTCACTAACAATAAACAGCCATTTTTAAAGGCTTTTATTGTGAACTACTGCTTTAGATGTTCTGATTATTTGTAATTATTACATTACTCAATAGTAGCTCATCACTCCAAAGCATTTTGTTGTATTATCAAAAGTCTACAAATACATATATTTTACTGGCAATTTGTGTGGAGGTTGTTCCAATCTTATTGTAAAGACCCATCACCTCCTAGAAGAAAATGTGCCAAAATGCCCTAACTCATAGCCATGATTTTCTCTTGAAATCTCTTGGTTTCCTGAGGTACTGGGTGCCATCAGCATCTCTCCAGGAAGGGCAGCATCCAGCATCTCCTTCATGACTATTTTAATCTCTCTCCATTGTCTGTAGACTGTGTAGTTTTGCTGTTGGCTCCAGTCCCAGGATCTCCTGCTCTGTGTAAGCCAGCTCACTTATTCCTGACATTGTGGGAATAAACTTGGAAGAATACTGGCAGAAATCTGTTCACTTAAAACAGATCAATGGTTGTTTGGTTTTTGCTTGTTTGTTTGTTTTCTAGCACATAATGAACTTGAGCCATGAAACAAATACTTATTCCCCAGAACAGCTGTAGATACCTTGAAGTATCATATTTGCACACCAGTAAAAATGGTTTTGCCATTACTAAGAAATCAAAGGCTTTGCATTGTACAGTGCAGGCCTCTGGACTTGCACAGCCTTGTCTTTTCCTGAAATTATCGTAGCTTGTTTTAGATCATATAGCAGCTAGGTGCCTATTGCCTAAAATGTGTTAGCTTCAGCTCAGCTGTGTGCAAATCTGTGGTACAGAACTTATTAATGATTAACAGTCAGTGGTAACAAGAAGATGTTTTGTATGTAGTGAACAGTCCATGAGTTAGAATAAAAGTTTATGATAGAAGAGTATGGGCACTGGGGGACAGTAGATGCCTGCAACTGTAACCACAAATCAGAGTGGTCAGTGGTTGGTCACTCACTCAGGTGAAATTGTTTTCAAGGGTAACAAAGAGAACAGAAAAACTACGAAAGATGAAACTGGGAACCAATGGATAAAGAGCAAGTAACTTGTAAGAGTACCATCTATGCTTGAATGCCAAGAATATTGGACAGTTCAAGACTACTGAACAAGCAACTTTGTTCTGCAAACTGCAGTGTTCAGGACAAGTTTGGTGGCTTTGCCTCTTACCATATCAAACAATATCAAGAAGGTAAGCACTGAATTTAGTTAAATTCTGCCAGATTTTGAGGTTTAATCTGAGGTTTAATCTGATACCTGTAGTAGATCAAATTTTACTTACTTTATTAACTTTAGTTTGCTAAACCCTTCACTGAAGTCCAAATTTCTAATTTCATACTTAGATTTGGATTCCTAAATGTTTTTGTCAATCAAAAACTGGACTAGATGGTCTCTAGAGCTCCCTTCCAACTCTTAATATTCTATGATCCCATGAATCTAAGAATTTTGAATTAAGATCGACAGTTTGATGCATGCTGTCTCTAACTGTCATATTGTATTACTAGACATTGAAAAATATTTATTATGTGAAGAAATTAATTGGTCACCATCAGGCAAAGAAGACTTTTAGCTTGCACCCTGTCAGATCACTTGGTCTACCTCCCACATAGTCAGGAAGCTACTATGGAATAATTAATCTACTGTGAATGCATACACTAGTTCTTCCTGTAATAATTTATTTCTCCCACCCAGATGTTATTTCTTTCTGACATACAAGGTTTTGTTCAGTTGTTATTATGTCTTTACTGTATACTTTCAGTCCTAAAGCTATCAGTAATTCATTATATATCATATATAACTATCATATATTGTGGATAAACTACTTACAATCAGGACATATTCAGATTGCCTGAATATTTTAAAGCACGGAATAGTTTTTAGACCACACTGAAGCATCAGACTGGATTTTTCTTTGCAAAAAGTGGCAGCACTAAGCGTTGTAAAAATTAAGGTCCCAAGGCAATCAAATTAACATTCAAAATAGCAGCGTACAAAATCATAAGTACATTTGAAAAACTGTGGCCATTAACTTTACATTCCATCAGATTTGCGCTGGGAATAACTGTGAGCATAGCAGATTGATGGCTATATGTTTTGTAGGCTTTTGAACTGAAAAGTAGTAGCTTTTTCATCTTAGTAGGGGATGGGAAAATGCCCAGTCTACCCTAGGCAAACATACTACGTCAGTACTTTTTAACTCTAAAACTTTTTGGTTCAAAAATCTTTACATAGTCATTCCACCAAATGAGACAATATGCAACAAAGCAATTCAATGATTTGTTAATTAGCAGTTTATCACCAATATAAATAATATAGCACAAATACTCCTTTCTAAGCAATGTGGATACATAAGTTCTGAAAAAGATATCAGAGATGTTTGAAAAATTTTGCTTTGAAACTTCAGTAAAAGTTTTCTCAGACTTATATGATCATTTCTCTCTTTATACATGTGGTTACTTTTCAAGCACCTCGTTTTTAAACTACCAGGGATCCAAATAACTATTCTGTTCTGTTTTTCTCATTAGACACTTGAAATATTTTCTTTAGATTTCACAGTACTTCTGTTACTGTCATTCAGAAAATAACATCTCATTTCTTCTTCTTTGATAGACAATGATCATCCTAAAACTGATCACAGAAGAAAATCCTGCAATGTTTTCTGTGATATGGGCATTAATTATTACTCAAAAAAAAAAAAAAAGAATTATGTTTTATGTATTTTAATAGTTTTCCACTGAACTGTAAAATGCTGCTCTGACAGCATAATATAATGCAGAAATGCCCACATCTTTCTTTCCATCCTTCTGTCACTTATATTTTACATTTTATCACACCCAAACCAGATACTTTTGTCTGTTCCAAAAGTAACTCAATATTTATCTTGAAGGATTTGAGTTTTCAAAGTTTCAAATATTAGCCTACCTGTACCAGATCATCACCTAGCTGTACCAGTGGCATCACCTGAAGTTGAGCTTTTCAAGCTAACAATGCAAAATGCAGGAGCTGAACCCTGCAAGGAAGCTTTTTATGATTCAACTTGGGACTCAGAATGAAGTGCTGCTTTCCCAAACTAGAAATTCACTTTATGTTATCATTAATGAATAATAATAATAGAAAGTATATTAGCATTATGGTACTTTTCCATTCTGAAATCAAAGACTGATTAATTCTCAGTGTTAGTTTTTGCTGAAATCTCTTCTTTCTTTTCCAGCTGATCTTAGAACTCTAAGGTCTACTGTCATCTGGGATAAATTACTACAGTTCTACAAGACAATATAATTGGATGAATTACCCAAGAGAAATTTTAAGCAAAGAATTTTTGACAGACAGGCTTTGTATCATTGTGTTAGTAAGTTAATTTGTATAAATTTTATTTTACAGATTATCATTTTAGACACAGAATAAAACAAAGTCCAAATCACCCGGTATCCTGCTGCTTCATAAAAAGGCCAAAAAAACAGTTGCCATGCAATAGACACCATCTACATCTAGTGTTCAGATACCAGTTTCAAGCCTGACACAAGTTGTTTTCTCATCTCGCTCTAGAAGAGTAAGAATCAGAATCACAAGGTTGGAAAGGACCTACAGATCATCTAGTCCAACTGTCTTCCCATTACCACTGCTACCACCAGGTACTTAACCATATCTCGTAGCTCCAACTCAAGATACTGCTGCTCAGAGCGTTCTCCAATTGATAACTGAAGCACATTGCATTTGTAAAATCCTGTATTATAAGATACACTCAACAATAATGTGTGGTTTTTTTCATACTGCAATTTCAAAACTCTATATAAAATTACTTATCAGTTTTTGAATGCTCACCTTTTCTTATCATGTACTATATCTTTGTTTATACGTATTCACATGGAGAAAGAGGCACATGTGGTCTCTTCTAATACAAGGTTTATTTCTTAGATACCAGGTTCTCTTCTTAGATATCTTCTGTATTTTTTCCTTATCATTTCAAAGGCATTGAACAAAACCTGAGGCCTTCTGTGCCTGGGGAATCCAAAAGCAGTTTCTCTTCCATGTAGTGAAACCTTAGTAGTCCCACTGTTACAATGTTTTGTATTTGCCAGTGTCTGGATTCATCCCACATGATGCTTTCTTTGTCTAGGACTCTCCATGATGTTTTTCTTTGGATATTTTAAAACAGTATTTTAAGTAATTTTCTTTATCATAAAGAAGACTCAGTCTTAATTTCCCCATCTTTGTAGTTTTCTAATCTTCTTTTCAAAGAATATTAATAGTTTGTCATCCTTTTGCTTTCCTTTCATGAAATTAAGTCCTGTTGGCTATTAAAATTCTATCCTTGAATGGAACTTCTGCCCTCAGCTTTTTAAACAGATAGAATTAGGTGTCAGTTTGTGCTATTAATCTGATCCTTTAGAGGGGAAATACAGTGGCTGTTTTTTTCTTTTTTTTCTTTTTTTTTTTTTTCCTGAGGATCACAACTAAGCGTTAGATAATTTGCAGAGGACATAGAACAGCAAGGAAAAGATAAATTAAATAGATTAATAAATGTTAGTAGCTCCCAGTGTAAACTAAGAATCAAATAAAACCATTTAACTAACCTGTGTGAATGTAAAGATGAGATTTGTGGGGGGAGTTAAGTAGTAGTTTAGTTTAAGAGAAACATCAGAAGTTAAAGTCTAGATCGAGCTCTTTAACCCAAAGTTATTCATCATTTATTAATTAAAAAATGAAAAATATTACTCAACATTGAGATGCAACAGTTCAAAGCAACATTCAGTAAAATACCTTAATCTGAAGGAGTCTAAATTTATTCTTAAAGATCACTAACTGCAAATAAAGGATATTTTAGGAAGTCTCTCCTAATATTTTCTCCATACATTTTTCCAATTTGTTTCCTATCAGGCAGACTTTATCAGGAGTTACAGAAACGTATACTTCCCTTTATAAAATGGCAAAATACTGTGTTTCAATTATTAAACTGACAATATTTTTGAAGAACATCTTCACATCCAGTATAATTTCTTAACACTTTTCCAGTTGTTTCTCTGCATAAGGACAGTGGCCAATAGTGGTTCTACTAGATTCAGTGTTGAAAAAAAAAATCAATTGCTCATAAGCCACTAATATTTTTTCTTAACTGAGGCAGTGTCATAGTCCATAAAGATATAATCCATCATTGCTATATATATTTGCTCCACAACTGTAAATTCCTTATTTTGGTCTCATCTTACCCCAGGAAGCTTCACTGACTTCATTGGAGCTACTCCAAATTGTCAACGTCAGTGAAAGCAGAATCAGGCTGAAGGAACGGCCACTTTTATGTGCACTTTCTGAAGAATATCTATAAATCACAAAGTGTTTTAAAAGCTCTTACTTTCTTAATTGAAAAACAATTCAGCTAGGATTAAATTTTCAGCCACAAATGGTCCTTTTAATTCAAAAGGACAAGATATGCTTTAAAATACTTTTGGATTTGTAGCACTGAGATTAACTCCTTTCATACCATTTTTCATGTTAATTGATATGAACTACTTTAAATTTCCTTTTGCATTCACCAGTGACAGACCAAACTTAATTGTATGACAGAAAGATTATACTACATTAAATGTAAAAAGTGATAAGAAAATTTACTGTGTTTATGTTTGCATTTGCAGTTTTTATAAATCCATTGTTTCACCAGAGATCTTTAATATGCTACTTTTATATCAAACATAGTATTTGTAAATTCAAATATAATTAATATATTGTCACATAAAATAATTCACACAGAATAAGGAGATAATAATCAGATATCCAGTTCTGTTTAGATGAGGTAAAGGTTTTAATGTTTTAAGAGATAACATGGACCAACATTATATCAAGGTCAATACTTGCATGTCAAATGCACTGTAAACCTCAAAGGGTTAACAAATGAGGAATCAATATTTTGCATTTTCTTGATCAGTTGTGACAATTAAATGCAAAATTGGTGTAAACTGTTTTAATTCAGACTAACAGTATCTCACATTCTGTTTGCACCTGTTCTAAAGATTGTTAAAGTCTCTGAAGACTAAACATGCAGGGAGGAAACGTAAAAGAGGTGTACTCTCAGCTTCAGTTAGCCAAGTCAAACTAAGGTGAGGTGGAATTCTAGGGACTATTTATGTTTGCAGATAATGAGCAAAATAAACTTACATATACATACAAACAGATACATGAGTGCCCACATTTTTAATGGTAAATGAAAGTCCTTGGGTTATATCTAAGTCTATAAAACCAACCTTGCCTTACTGTAGATTCACTAACATAAGGTTTTCAAATGCTACAACTCCTGGCACGATAGTCATGTCAGAAAGGAACCTTGGGAGCCTAACTTCAGAGAATAAATGCATAAATGCCTCTGTTGTTGTTTCTGATGGCAGCTGGGAAGGAAGCCCTATTCACAGAGTTATTCACAAAAATTTTTACAAGCTAAAGAATGGAGAATGTTTATTGCTATAGTTAGCAAATACTTATTACTATAGATTTTTACTATTATGCATATATCTTCTATGTGAAAGACTTCCTGTAAGTTCTAGTATAAAGAACATAGGAAATGACACTGGAATTGAAAACCTTAGTTTATTATCCAGAAAGTAAGCTATTCTGCTTTACAGCACAAAGTGTACCACTAATGCTCACAAGCACAAAGAGCTCAAAATGCCCAAGACAGCAGTGCCCTCTCTTTGTGCTTAAGGGTGCAGGAAAATAAAGCTGTTTGCTCCTGTCTTAATTTGAGCTGGGATGGAATTGTTTTCTTCAGAGTGTCTGGTACAATGCCACGTTTTGGTTCTAGGAGAAAAACAATGTTGATAACACAGCTATGTTAATATCTGCTGCTAAGCAGTATTGTACAGAGCCAAGATCTTTTGCAGCAAAGGGCCCAAGAAGCTGGGAAGGGACAGAATTAGGACAGCTAACTTAAACTGACCAAAGGGATATTCTGTATCATAAGACATCCTGTGGAAGGAGTTTAGAAGGCGGTGGGAGTGCATCTTTCCTGCTCACTGGGAGGCTAGCTGGGCATCTGTTTGTGAGTGGTGGGCAATTGTTTGTGCACTTCTTACACAAATTAATATACATATAAATTATTGTAACTATTATCCTTTTCCTTTTCTCTAGCTCAGTAAGTAGATTTATCTCCACTCACAAGTTCTACTTTTTTTTTTTTCATTATTCTCTCCCACATTCCACTGGGAGTGAAGGGAGTGAGTGAACAGCTGTGTGGTGCTGAGCCACACGTTGAGTTAAACCACAATAGCCCAGGATCCAGGAATACTGTCCATGACATTTTATGGAGAAAGCATCTTTCCAAGTTTTGCCAGAGGGTGACTCTGAGTAACTCTACCTAGGAGTGCAGCAAGCAAATCCACCATTTATGCCACTGCTTGAATGGCTGTTTGTTTCCTGTGTTTCCCTCTGCCCAGGCTATGGAACCGGTGAGAGCTATGTAAAGGAGGTACTAGGCAAAGGTATATCTCATTTTCAAGAACACTGTTATCTACAAGACAAGAAGAAGTCAAAGAAAATAATGGAACCAAACCATGAGGAATCATGTCTTTCACAGGATCTTTTGCAGGGAATTTTTTTCCATTTTTGGTTAGACATAGATAACCACTTTGGTTTTCCTGTTTTTTGTTTTTTGTTTTAAGGAAGACTATATGCTTAAAAGTTTTGCAATTAATTTAAAATAGTATTATTTCCAAATATATATTTGAAAGAAAAAGCAGCTTTACAAAACAGTCTTACTTTCTCCTGCTTCTGCTTTTCATTTGTTTCTACTGTTTTGGTTAAGTACACAAACTTTCAAAATCATTACTTGAAAGAAAAAGGTAATTACAAGATTAATAAAAAAAGATTTAAAGATAACAATAGCTATATATAGTTGGGTTTTTGGTTTGCTTGCTCCCTAGTTGCTGAGCCACTGCAGTGTACTGGAGGCACAAACTTTTCTGTAACAAAGTAGGTGAAAAATTTGCTTCTTTTTGTTTTCTGTTTGGGCAGAAAGAAATGCTGAGACCTTCACAAAAACATCTGACTCTTGAAGTAAAAGACTGAAGAAAAAAACATTCAGTGCTGTTAGCTTTGCAATAAAGTCACATGTTTTGCAGCATGGGCTGAGATGCAGCAGTACGAAGTCAGGGAAAAATGGTTTTGACTGCAGCAAACTAGAATGAGAACTGACTATTTCAGAACTCAGAACAGCCTCTCAGGAGAGCTGTTTTGCCATACATAACTAGTTGTGGCAAATCAAGATTAAAGGTTTTTTTTCTTGTTTACAGTAATTCTGTTTGTCAAATTGTAACATAGTAGGTTTAGTTGACATGATGATATTCATGCCTGTAAGTTCTGTATGGCTCAGAATACACTTTGCTTTGGTTTTAGAATTGGAATCTGAAAGAAGCAAGGAAAAGTAGCCTGAAAAAAATACCTGGCAGCATTAAACAGTAAAAGGTTTCAGGTCCTATTCTTCATATTGGACAGTTTGATCTCATGGAGCCATGCGTAAATCCATCTAATAGGATTTTTTACTAAGTAGGTCAAATTTTATAACTCAAGTCTCTGCCAGAGACTGGATTTTTCTTTACAGGGATGATAACTTCTAGGCCTTCAGAAACTGCCTCTTTACTACAAACTGAGCAGAGAGACAAAAAGGAATTTAGCAGCTAGTACCACATAACTCATCCAGACCAACTAACTTGTCATATTAAAGTGCTAAAACCTTCTCAAGTGCAAACAGATGCCCTGAAACAGATGGAAGACAGCTTCAGAAAAAATAAGAAGATTCTTCCAAAAAATTCATCAAGCTAATTGACTCTTTTTGACCAGAAAAGAGGTGACACGAGGTACTTGACCTAAAAACATGTCTTCCTTCTCTCATACTGATCCCACTGGGGCTACAAGCAGCACAACGGAGAGTTCACCACCACTGACCATTTCATATCATCACAACAACCACAGAATAACCCCTTGTCAGTAAAAGCAGTGGATAGTGATGGGGAAAAGATAACACAATGTGAAATATATGTGCAATCTACAAGACAAAACAGGCAAAGACCAACACATGACCATCAGGTGGCAGGTGACACAGTATAACCTGTTCACATTTCCACAGACAGGTATGCCTTTTAGCATACTAACAGTAGAAGCTGTCTCAATATTTTGACATGGATAATTAGAGATGCTATGCAAGCAGGCAGGCAGTATTGTTCCTTTTTCTTAATGGTGAATGGAAGACATAAGGCTGCAGAAAAAGAAGCAGACCTGCAGAACTGCAAACTCAAAGCCAAATAGCCCAGGGAAAAACCAAACACAGCACAGACAGAGGTGCAGCTGGAGATCAGCATGGATGCCATCCAAATGGTAAAGATCATGATTAATACGTGTGGCAGAGAGGGGAGAGAACGATGCTGAGGGCATACCAAGTTATGATTGTAGCTGCACAGACTCTGATGAATATCAGAGTCCTGGGAAAGGGAAGTGTGACACTCAGTCAAAGCACGATACCAGTAACTCCAAAAGAAATGAAAAGTTCTGGGAGGAGAAAAAGGAGCCACCACTGCTTGGAGCAACATCTACTCCTTTGCCTCTTCGTATATCATCCAGTAGTTCTGGAAACTAAAGGCCAAGTTTTCTTCTTTCATCCTGGACAAGTACACTTTGCTGGACAAAGAACTGGCTGGATGGCCAGATACAGACAGTGGTGGTGAAGGGAGTTTAATCCAGCTGATGACTAGTCATGAGTGGTGTTCCCCAGGGGTTGGGAAAAAGTGTTGATTTCCCTGAGAGTATGAAGGCTCTTCAGAAGGATCTGGATAGGGTGGATAGCTGGGCTGAGGCCAACAGAAGGAGTTCAAAAAGACCAACTGCTGGGCCCTGCACTTTGGCCACAACAACCTCAGGCAACATTACCCCAGAGCATGTGTAGAGAAGGGCAATGAGAGGTCTGGGGCACACACCTTATGTGAGTAGCTGAGGGAACTGGGATTATTTAGTTTAGAGGAGACTCAGGGGAGATGTTATTGCCCTCTACAACTACCTGAAAGGAGATCGTGGTGAGGTGGCTGTCAGCCTCTTCTCCTGGGTAACTAACAATAGGATGAGAGGGAATGGCCTCAAGTTGCACTAGGAGAGGTTCAGATTGGATACTAGCAAGATCTTCTCAGAAAGTGTGGTTTGGCACTGGAATGGGTTGCCCAGGGAGATGGTGGAGTCACCGTTCCTGGAGGTGTTCAGGAAATGTTTAGATGTGGTATTAAGGAACGTGGTTTAGTGGGCAACATTAGAGGTAGTCAGACAGTCGGACTAGATGATCTAAGAGATCTTTTCCAACCTCAATCATTTCATGATTCTTACTGAAACAAAAGTGAAACAGTATGTTTTAAACCTAAAAGGATTACTGACTTATCCTTTCATTATCTAAAGGCGCCATAAGAGACAAGGGACCAGACCCTTTAGCAAGGTCTGATGTGTGACTGGAAAAGGGGAAATGGCTTCCAACTAACAGAGGGAAGATTTAGATTGGATATAATGGAGAAGTTTTTTTACACTAAGAGTGGTGAGGCACTGGCACACGTTATCCAGAGAGGTGGTGGATGCCTCAACACTGAAGACCTTCAAGGTCAGTCTGGGTGGAGCAGCCTGATCCAGCTGCAGGTGTCTCTGTACATTGCTGAGGAAATGGAACAGATGACTTTTCAGGGTCCTTCCAAATCAAACAATCCTATGATTCTGTGATTTGGCAGCACTTCTTGAAGACATGGTACCAACTGGAAGTTCCGCACAAATGTGTGCAGGAACTTCTTCACAGTGAGGGTGACGGAGCACTGGAACAGGCTGCCCAGGGCGGTGGTGGAGTCTCCTTCTCTGGAGATGTTCAAGACCTGCCTGGATGCCTACCTGTGTGACCTGGTGTAGGGACCCTGCTTTGGCAGGGGGGTTGGATTCGATGATCTCTGGAGGTCCCTTCCAACCCCTACAATTCTGTGATTCTGTGATCCCAAAGCATCTTCTAGCATTCACTTCTGACAGTCCCTTCCAATATTCTGAGATCTTAGATCTGCTTAGAAATTGAGGCAAAGCAGTGAACAAAACAAATGAAAGAGCATCAGAACTGTTTAGCCCACCACAGTGAGAAGCTGATGCTAAAGTTATAGCAGGCATGTATATTGCAGACATTACCAGCTATATGATTCAGTTTCAACAGTTTCTCCCTTTGGATTTAAGATTCACTCAAATTCTTCCATTGTTTTAACTCTACTGCTTTCCAGTTTAAACACCAAAAGCCATGCTTGAAACGTGGATGTCCACAGAGGAACCAACGTTAGCCATGCCACCCTGTGCCCCCCAAGCACACAGATGTGAGTCCTAGCCCACCACGGGGTCCCAGTGAGGGCAGCGGGTGTCAGCGCCCAGGTGGGGCAGCCTCGTGCATGGCCCTGCAGAGGGGTTGTGAGGACAGAGGCCTCACTGCCCTTCCTGGCTGTCCACATGGGTATGGCCACTCGCCAGCCCTGGCTGGAATCCATCCACTTTGCACCAGTGAACAGCATGACATGGACTGGAAAATCTGGCCTGAAGGTTTGTAAATGTTTAGGGCCACAAAGGCAAAAGGGTAGCCTGAATAAATGGTGTGGCCTGCCCTGACGCACTTCTCAGCTGTGAGAGTACAAGAGACCCTTTTTATTATCCTGGACAGAAGCTGAAAAATGACACAATACTGAAGGAACAGGACACAGGCATTTGGGTTCCTTTAGAGATGACTCAGATCTTGTTATTAATTCTCTCTACTAGGGAGAATGCTTAAAAACTGACAAGGGAGCAGTAGCATTGCTGGCAGAGCATCACTACAGCCGCACAGGTGGAAAGAAATCAGCACGTAGCTCTTTCCACAGTGGTGAGGAGGGATAAGGAGCAGCAGCGTGTATGGGCCCTGCAGCCCACTGACAGACTCACACAACAGAATCCAAAAGCATATCGGTTGAAAACCAAATAATTGTTCTCTTCTAGAAGGTTGGCACAGGGTAACTGAAGCATGTCATATGTTGATATTTGGCCTCTCTGCACAGCAAATGTATTTTTCACAGGTCAGGCAGAGAGGATGAACAATTGATTCAATGGCTGTAAATGCACTGAGAGAAAGAAGAAAGAACTGGAGACTGTCCAATGTGTAGTACATATTGCATAAGTGCATGCATAAGAAAAAGATAATCCTCTCCACGGATCCTTTAGCAGGTGTTTATCCTTTCTGGCATTGACAGCAATATTTTGTAGCTACACAACAGACATACAGAATAAAATTCCCTTCTACTCTTGCAAAAAATAATCATCCCTTATGTGACTTACAGCTGCTTAAGGCATTCATCAATTCTGTTGTCCTCTTACTCCAAGCCAACACTATAACAGTGTTGCTGCTTCTGGAATTTACTGAGTAAACTGCATAATTTCCAAATTGACATTTAAAGGATGACCAGGCTGCCACATTGGCTTCTTTTAAAAGCAGTCATTGCTAAGGAAGATGCTTTCCTATGATCAGAAACAGAATAGCCTCAGAGGAAACTGCTGAGGTGACAGGCAGCATTTACAAGATCTGAAAAAGACAAGAATCAGTGGGCAAGTAAAATTAAAGCATCCCCTTCCCTCACCAACAAATCCTACTCTTAGAAAAGAAGTGTTTGCTATCCTTTGGTACACAGACAGAAGAACGAGGGACTCCGGAAGGACAAGGTCACTAAGCTGTATGGTCACTGTAAGGCAACACTTCCTCTCCACAGCTGAGGTGAACCTGTCCTCGAAATAACAGAAATAGCTCAGTTAACTCAGCACACATCTTTGAGCTATTAAACTTCCCTGTGTAATAGCTGGAATGTAACACCAAAAAAATGCCAACCTCTGTAAAAAGGTATGAATCTGAACTCTTAGTCTGGACAAGTAAACTAACAGCTGAAATTTGACCCATCCCAGTAGTAAAACCTCTTACACAAGGGCATGAAGATTCATAAGTTCTGATTGAGGACAGACTATGGCTCAGAAAAACTGTATAGTGTTAGGTACTTTAAGAAAGTGACCTGATTTGTGGTGGAGCAGGACACAGAGAAGTTGTGGCCCCCTCCCTGGAAGCATTCAAGGCCAGGCTGGATGGGGCTGTGAGCAACCTGGTCTAGTGGGAGCTTTCTGCCTATAGCAGGGGGTTGGAACTAGATGACCTTAAAGGTCCCTTCTAACCCAAACCATTCTATGGTTCTATCATCTTCAAAAGAAATTGAAATATTAATTAAAATATTTTACCTGGTTTTGACCAGCTTGGATTTGCTGCCAGCTATGGATTTAATAAAACTTCATCACTTTCTACCAAAATGAGTTAAAAAAATTACAGAGGTTGTGGATATGACTTATTGTATTTCAAACACTTTGTGCAGGTTACACTGGATATCTGGAAAGTGAAATGGATACTTCATACTGGCAACATTTCCCAGTGATTTCTAATCTCATTAGGCATTCTAAGAATATCCAGAAGAGTAGTGTAAATAAAATACACTGTTTTCTGATGAGCTTTGATGAGCAGATGTTCCGGGTTTTTGTTGATTCATGTCTGGGGTGTTTTTAAAAGTTTTCTGCTTGTGTTCCATTTCCTGTTGAAGGAATTCAGAATGACCCAGATGAAAAGGGCCAATTGTGACTGTGTCTGCCTGGATGCCACCCAGACCAGCAGCTGTGCGATGGCCACCGCAACGCGCCTGATTTGCAGGAGGAGAGATTATGTAATTTGGCTTTTAGTCTACTTGTGAATTCAGCTCTTAGCATAGACAAAATACTGCACCTCTATGCATTTCTTATTATCAATCTTGTCTGGTAGCCTAGAGGGGCATTTGAGGATGCAAGACAATGCCCTTGGTGAACGTCCTTTTTGTGCTGTTTGATGAGATATGGACATGAAGCCCATATACATTTGTAGCAGCAATAATGTAAGCACATAAAAAATTGAAATATCACCTTTTCTAAACTTATTTGGAATAAAAATGAGCCAATAACTGTGTTATTCTCTTTTTGTCTTTCATTTCACACAAACTTGAGTGCTGATGCATTGAGATATATTGGTAACTATTTATTTAACCTCCATACAGAACTGCACTTTTTCTTCCATGGCAGGCAAAGGCACACGCTAACATTAAGAATCATTTCATTCTCAAAAATGTTTCAGGGACAAAAATGAACACACAGCTGGAAGAGGGAAGTGTGGGAAAAGAAGTAGAAGGTGTAGAAAAGAAAGGCAATGATACATGATTGAAGAAAAAAAGAAATGCAGAATCAAGAAAATAAATCTGGACAAATATATGGAAGTAGTGTAAAATATGGAGAGCAGTGCAGAAGTAGATGTAGAGGTGATACAAGAAATAACATAACTAAAGATAATTAAAACTCCCTGAGGTTGTGGAAATGTGAGAAACAAAATGGATACTCTGAGTTTTGGGAGGCCCTATTGATCAGAGCTTATGAATGTACAGAAGATTGTTGCACACAATGCAGATATGGGATTAAGAACCCGAAACTGGAAATTCTGATCTACAGGAGAAATAAAAAATGTCATCTCACAAACAGATATGAAATCAATCTCATGCAAGGCACAACTTAGAAGATATACACAATGCCATACTGATCACAGAATCACAGAATGGCCAGGTTGGAAAGGGTCCTCAAGGATCGTGAATCTCCAGCCCCCCTGCCACATGCAGGGCCACCAACCTCCCTATTAAATACTAGACCAGGCTGCCTAGGACCCCATCCAACCTGGCCTTGAACACCTGCAGGGACGGGGCATCCACAACCTCTTCATTTGTTGTATGAATTTAAATGGGACATTTTTCCCAAAATTTCTTTTTTTTTTTTTTTTTTTAATAAATACTAAATCATTTTCATGGAAAAAAGGTGGTTTAGATTATTCTACTTTGAATGAGTTTTGAAATAAAACATGGAGACTATTGAGACATACTAGTTTAACAGTGTAAAACACTGGTTTTAAAGTAACACTTAATGAGAATGAAAATATAAATTAGATGAAATAAAACACATAATCTGAAATTACTGCTAGAAGACTTTCCAGCAGGTTGAGGGAGGTGATTCTGCCCCTCTGTTCTTATGAAACCCTACCCGAAGCACTGCATCTAGTTCTGGAGCCCCCAACACAAGAAGGACATGGAACTGTTGGAGTAGGTCCAGAGCAGGGCCACATAAATGATCAGAGGGCTGGAGCACCTCCTCTACGAGGACAGGCTGAGAGAGCTAGGGCTTTTCAGCTTTGAAAAGAGAAGGCTCTGAGGAGACCTTATCGCATCCTTCCAGTACCTGAAGGGGGCCTACAGGAAAGTTGGGAAGGGACTTTTTGTAAGTGACAAAGATTAGAGGAAATGACTTTAAACTGGAAGAGGGTAGATTTAGACTAGATATTAGGAAGTAATTCTTTACTGTGAAGGTGGTGAGACACTGGAACAGGTTGCCCAGAGTGTCTGTGAATGCCCCTTCCCTGGAAGCATTCAAGGCCAGGCTGGATGGGGCTGTGAGCTCCCACCTGGCCCAGTGGGAGCTGTTTCTGCTTATAGCAGGGGGTTGGAACACGATGATCTTAAAGGTCCCTTCCAACCCAAACCCAAACTATTACTCTATGACTGGTGGCATGACTTGAACTTCTAAGGTGAGATTTTTGAGATTTAAATGATTTAAATTGTTCTGCATTCAGACAAGGCTAGGAAATAAAACTATTATTATTCATACATATAACTACATATACAAGGATTTGTATATAGAGAGAGACATAAAAAGCCATATGCACCATCAACACACACAAGAGAAGACCGCAATCAGCAATCAGTAATAGGACTGTCCTTGAGATAGTTAGTGTGTTTGAGTGTCAGGTTCATGACCTGTTTTATGCTGCCAAATGTAAACTGTATCTTTAGTATGGCTAAGTAGGTATGTGTAACTCCAATAGATGATGTTTGCCGAAAGTACTTTGAATAATCAGATCTATTTGAAAGTATCTATTCTATTAAACTATTTTGTTCTTAACAAGTTTATGTACAAATAAACTGTTTTTTCATGTTGTTTCATTCATACTAATCAAACCATTTCATAAACAGCATCAAGAAATATATTTCTCTGCTATGAGGAACTCATTTGTATAAACTCACTTAAAACATTTTGCTTATTATCTTTACATGCACAGTTTTTGTAATGTGTACCTACACTTGCAATTTTTTAATTAGTTTTCTTATTCTGACCTCCCTACAGAGAAAATTGAGCTATTCAGCTATTACAATAGCTATTCAGAAGCTATTGTAAAATGAGTATCTAGGACCTTCCAGAATAACAACTGTCCTGCACTGAGTAGGGCTCTTTATTAGGACAGGGAAGGCCTAGGATAGACACTTTTATTCTCTGACTATTTTCTTTCTGAGTAAAAAAACAACAACAACACAGTGATAGATTAACACAAAAATGCATATTTGTTCCAAGCATTTAGTCTAGCAACCATAGTTTTGCATTCCCAGCTTCTCTCTTTGGTGACACTTTTGTCCTTTATTATGCCCAGATCTTCAAAACTACATTAAAAGTTGACCATTTGCAGTCCAAGACAAATTAGAAGAAAATGTATGTATTTTGCTCACAGAAAATTTCCTGCAGCATTCAGGTGTATATTAAAACCCACCAAGGGGGTTGTACAATAGAGTTTTTGAGTCCTTATGACTAAAGAATCTTTTGTCAGTTCTCTCTTCAATTACAAAGTTCTAAATCTCAAACATTCACTGCAATTTTGGTAACAGAAACAACAGTTAATGCTATTATCTGTAAATACTAATGAAGGAAATTCCCTGTACAGAGGCAGAAATACTATCTGTAGTACTGTGATAAGTATTCAATCATTTTGAAAGGATCTCTACACTTCCACCTCTTGTGGAAAGTGCAGACAAGCAAAGACAAATTAGTTGTACAAATATGTATGTAAATAGGATTCTGCTGTGATTAATGAGGTAAATACCTAAAATACAGTCTTTTTACAGGCAAAATGCATTTCCAAGTAGTAAAAATGTGAATGCACCGGCATATGCATTTGTTATAAAAGCAGAGAATGTAATCCTTAAATTAGAGATTGCATAGATTATGCTATGACACATCAGTCAGTTGAATTAAGAATGTCCAACTCTAGAAATGTCCCTGGATGTAAACACTTAGGTTTATTTCACAGTACATTCTAATGCTGAATTACCTTTCTTCCTGCTGCAGATCCCAAGAAGTCACTTGCACTACGTAAGAGATAAATTAGTCTCACCAAATATTCCATGGAGAAATTTAAAAGAAAAAAAAAATTGTTCTAATACATTTTGATACTTATTTAAGCAAGAAGGGCAAAACCAACAGAAACATGTTTTGATATTTAAGTCTATGTTGTAAGGCTATTTGTAAGTCTATACTCTGTTTATTTATTTTGATTTTTTTTTAAAACCCTGCTTTATACTGTATTAAAACTTGGAACATTCACCCACACATAGATAATGTTCTCCAAAGACAAGCTAATTTTTCTAACTAAAATGCATTTATAAACAAATTGGCACAAGTATTTGTTTTAGATTCAGTATTAAATTGGCACTATGTTTGCTCTCTGGCAGAGTCGACTATGCTCCCCTTTGTTTGCTGCCACTCTCTGCTCCAGCACTGAAGCCAACACCTGTGGCTATATAAAAGGCTATGTACAGCAGCTGTGGGACTCAGATGTCCACAATGAAATAAATTTCTAAAGCATAAGCATTTAGATGTGTGGCTGGCTTCCTCGTCTGAGTCTTTTCAAGGTCTTCTTTAGAGGTCTGCAGGGCTGGTTGTATCTATCAACTGTCTGCTCCACTAATACTGACCAACGTGTAGTGGTAACATAGAACAGCCTTGTACTTAGTAAGGATGCTCTTGGATATTCTGGTGTAAGGCTGCTGGAGTCCCTTCCGTGAAGACAGCTTTTTGCAGCTTCTGTCAATGGTGATGCCACTGATACACATCTATGTAACAAATGGCAAGGTCAGTAGTAAGAAAGCTAAATAATCAGTAAATCACAATGTTAATTTCTGCTAAGAATCTGTTGTCTGGATGGAATGTATTTATTCTAGGGAAAAGATAAACGCAAATCACGTTAGTATTCTCATAAATCACCTGCTCTTACAAGGGATGAAATAATCGCAGCATTCACAGACTTACCTGTATAGGACAACTGAAAAAGTATTAATCAGAACAAAGCCTACTCATGTAGTCAAGTACAGCACGTGCTCAGGATCATACTGAACCACAACAGTACTAGTAAGTCATAAGCACAGCTGAAATTAACTTTGCTTTGTAGAAAATCTTGAGAAAAAATTCCGATTCATGAGGGTTTTGGTTTTATTTCTTTTTAAAAAGTACGATTACTATAAGGTCACTTCCTTTCTTAGTGCCATATAACTTCCTGTTAAAGAAAAGCTCCTAAAGAAATGGAAAAAGGCATTCAGAATTACATTGTTTAGCTTTCAAGTGGAATACAGAATGTGTTACAGAAACAGGTAACAACAAGTAAACTATATGTGTCTGAACTTATTAGAACACAGCGCTGCAGGTAGAAATGCTATTTACATTAGCATGTCAGAATACAAAAGTATGTAGAAGCTACAACCATACTCTTGAGTTTTATGTTTGTATGGCTGAGATGAATGCTTGGAAAATAACTGAGCTCTGAGGACTCTGCAGTGCTGCAGATGCTTAACTGACACAGCAAACTGAAAAGCAAAATTTGAGCCTTGTCTTCTCCATGACATCCATTGACCCACAATGAAGGAAAGCAAACTCTTTAGATCAGGAAGATAATGAGTAGCCCTTTGTTTAATGTTTACTGACTGATGTATTTCTACAGCATTTGCTGGAAGGGACCCACAAGGATCATCGAGTCCAACAACCTCAATTAAGCTGCACTGTGTATTCCGCGTGCTCAGCTGGATGAACAAAGCACCCCCAGAAGTTCTGATGTAGCTATGTCTGATCCATGCCCTCTACAGAACAGCAAAATAGAGGACTCACCTGTACACCTCACGTTCAGTTTCCGATTTCCACATCTACACTTTCTGTTAATCTCCACCTTTGTCTAATGTTCAAGAATTACAGTCAATGAGGGGAGTACATTTATTTAATGAAGCAGTTTGAAAGACTGTGGAAGATTTTCATATGTAGTAAATTCTTAGTTCATTACTAGACAGTTATACTATCTTATTTGGTAGTAAGACAAAGGAAAGACAGGAAGTCACTGCACTGATGCTGATGCATCTTTATTTCATGTGTCCATTTACTACCTTGATCAGCTACAGAGAAGATGAGAACATGTTGTCAGTTTGCTCATATAGTTATAAATGAACTAACACTTGCAAAACTAGATTTGCTACAACCCAGTTATCAATTAATTATTTATTCTCTTAAAAATGTGGTATTCAATGTTAATGAGTAGAGACGGGGGGGACAAACTTACTGCAGTATTTTATATATTCTCTGGTATCTTATGAACTTTCTCTTTACATTTCATGTATCAGTTCAGATTGGTCAGCACCAAAGTACAACATGTGTTAGGTAAGAAGCAAACAGGGAGGTATTCGGATACCAATATGTAGGACATGGTCCACTGCCCATCTAGAGAGTTTGCTGATGACAAATGGCTTCTTTATAATATCTAGTGAGGACTTCTGCCTGTTCACCTACACCGTAAACACTGACTAATTCCTGGAATTTAATAGGGCTACTGAAATCTTCAAACTAGTTTTATCATTGGACCAGATCTGATGAAATATGTAACATGGAGACATGCTGAGAACACCGATGATCTTGATCTTAGCAATTGCACAGAAATAAAACACTGAAAAGTTTAAAACCACAGACCAAAAGTTAGAGTAGTCTAATAAAAGCTCCAGGACAAGGTACCAGACTTTGTTTTCTGAAATATATTATTTCAATATAATTGCAATTCCATGACAGCTCAATTTCTGATTTCATAAAAGTTTGCTACATAGTTTCATGCTGCAGGTAAGAATCTTTTGCTTTTAGGTAGTGGATGATGGACACAGTTGTGATCTTGTTTCTTGTTTATTCTCGGACATTTTGCTGAAAGTTAGTAGTATAAAAAATGCCTGTTGTAGGAAACATTTCAACTCCTCTTGTGACAGTCATTAAAGAAGACCCCAAACCAAGCAAATCACTACTGAAGAAATTCAGATTGCCAACTTAATCTTCTCCATGAACGTGTCTGCTTGCCTGAAATACCCTCTGATCACATTCTAGTGGTTTAAGAATGATATGGTCTGCGCTCAAGAGCAAAACGCAGAAAATAATCAGGAGTTAAACAGCACCTAGAGGCAAAATATTTTCTTGGACATACTGTGCTGTAAGTTCACATTCAATTTGCTGTTTATTAGCAGCATTTGGTGCTTTTAAACTTATTTCACTAATAAGAATCTTTATTTGATATTTTTATGCAGATAAATATGCAGTCTGTATTTCTACGTTGTTACTGTTTTGATTTGTCTAGCTTTTTCAACTGAACTAAATATTAAAATAATTTTATAGCTGGTATAACATAACTTCTCCTTTTCATTATTAAGACATTGACAAATTTGTTCAGAAGTGCAGTAAAAATATCAACTAAAGCTTGATGTAGGGCCAATTCTTGCAGCTTCTGAATGCTCAGCAAACAGTAACTCAGCTTACTGAATGCCATATTATAATTACAGCCCTTCAACCTGATTTCGCAGTGTTTTTAACTTAAGTCACTTGGAATGTTTTTGATCTGATTTTTGAATTATAGAACATACTAAATTTTTTATAAAGGCAATATATATAATTGAATAGCAATAATATATTATGAAAAGTTGCTCCTTAGTAAAATATTAAGCTATCTTTTTAGTGTCCCTAGTATTGTGGAGAAACCATTGTGGAGAATCCCAGTGTCCTGGAGAAATCATGAAAATTACGTAAATATAAATCCTGAGGGGATTGTCAGAAGCAGGATGTAGTAAAGCAGATCACTGTTGCAGATACTTTCTATTCTCTTCACTAAAATCTCCAGTGGTAAGAATGCCAACAATCTTCTCAACTTACTACAATGCTTATCTAACCACACCGAAACATTTTTCCTATTAACACCCTAAATCTGCCTCTCTGCAAAATAATTCTTATTAATGCCTTGATCTCAACTGGTACAAAGAAGACTGGTCTTTGCTCCTCAACAAACTTCTCCTACAATAATCTCAATTCTTTAAGCTTTTTTATTTTTTTCTCACAAGTTATGATTTCACTCTTTTTCATATTCCTCCCCTCCTCTGGACTCATAAAATTTATGTATGTGGTCACCAGCAACCACAGTGCCACTCCAGCAACAGATGCCTGATCCTTGTGCCATGGTCATACCAAATGTCTTTGACATAGCCATGAACACTACCTAGTACTTTCAAATAGCAAGGAAAAAGCTGTGGGACACTACTGCCATCATAATGTTCTCTGCTTGTCTCATTCTCCTGATTCCATTCCACTTCCTCAGCTTTGCAGATTTTCAATCTCTGCTGTTGAAGAGTAAATTCCAACATCCAACATAGCAGCCCAGCCACCCGAAAGCAAGCAACATCCATATTCCGTTTCCTATGTGCAGTATATTTTTCCTAAATCTCAAAATGACATTTAATTTCTTGGAAAAAGTGTTACAGACTTCTCTTCGACTATTTTTAAGACTCACCATCACTCCTGAAGCATTTCAGAAGATACTGGTGTCAAGTCAGTCACTTTGCACTTTGTATGTATAACCATGGTTTTTCCCTTCCGAGTTTACCCTTTGGCCTGCCTTTATCATACTTCTCCTTCTTGACATATCTATCGAGTAAGATCACTTCAAGCTTCAAACCTGCTATGCATCACTATCTTTAACTTAGCCAGCCTGGTAACCAACTAAAGCTCTTTGTGATCATGCAAGTTCGTAATGGATGCTCACAAGACCAGGGCAAAGACAAACACCTTGCTTCACCTGAAAAATACTCTTGCTTTTAAAATGTGCCCATGAAAACCTAGAGAGGCCAAGTGCAGAGTGCTGCATTTGGGTCGGGGCAATCTCAGGTATTTATACAGACTGGGAGAAGAGCTCCTGGAGAGCAGCGCTGCAGAAAAGGACTTGGGGGTCCTGGTAGACGAGAAGATGGACATGAGCCAGCAGTGTGCACCTGCAGCCCAGAAGGCAAACTGTGTTCTGGGCTGCATTAAGAAAGGGGTGGCCAGCAGGGAGAGGCAGGTGATCATCCCCCTCTACTCGGCTCTTGTGAGGCCCCATCTGCAGAACTGCGTCCAAGTTTGGGGCCCTCAGTACAGCGGAGCTCCTGGAACGGGTCCAGAGGAGATGGATCAGAGGGTTGGAGCACCTCTTCTATGAGGAAAGGTTGAGGGAACTGGGCTTGTTTAGCTTGGAGAAGAAAACAATCTGGGGAGACCTCCCAGTGGCCTTCCAGTACTTGAAGGGAGCTTATAAACAGGAGGGGAAACGACTGTTCACAAGGGTGGATAGTGATAGGACAAAGGGGAATGGTTTTAAACTGAGACAGGGGAGGTTTAGGTTAGATATTAGAAGCAAGTTTTTCACACAGAGTGTGGTGATGCACTGGAACAGGTTGCCCAAGGAGGCTGTGGATGCCCCATCCCTGGAGAAATTCAAGGCCAGGCTGGATGTGGCTATGGGCAGCTTGATCTGATGGTTGGTGACCCTGCACATAGCAGGGGGGTTGAAACTAGATGATCATTGTGGTCCTTTTCAACCCAGGCCATTCTATGATTCTATGATTCTGTGATTCTGTGATTCTATGAGCATACAGTTTTTTAATTTTCCAGACACCATGCTATTTCCTCTTCTCTATCTTCCATATTTTCTGAAGGAATGCAAGGCAGGCATTAAGTATAGCTAGCATATTTGCTGCTAACTGCTGGGACTGCTATTCTGACAACAGAGAAAATTAGATTAGCCTGATAAAATGATTATTAATAACAATTCCAAAAATCTATCTCAAAGTAAGACAGAGAGCTATATATTTCTTATATCTTTGTCTTCTCCAGGTAGCTGAGACCTCACCTATCCTCTGCAAGTGCTTGAAGACAGATGCTTACATTTTGCTGCTCTAAGTGTTTTGGATGAATTTGAACATGTTATTAGAACTTGTCTAACCCTACTGACAGGCTTAGATTTTCATAAAATGCAATTGCTCCAACTTTAAAGGAGTTGCTATAAAGACAGTGTGCAGCAATCTGGGGAAATTAAATTCATATTGTGCACACTGATCTGATTTTTCTCACCTGCAACCATGACTGAGTTGGTTTAATGAAAAGTGTGTAATTAAAAGGAGAAAGGAAAAAATAAAAATAAAAATCCAACAAGGCACGTAAACAGGTTCATAGACATTGCCTAATTTCTAGAAGAGAACAATAACTATTTTACAGTCTCTGCGTAGCCAACTGCTAGGCCAGCTGGTAGCTCCAGATCCTGCTATAGCTCTTTAGTCACAGTCAGGGGCTGACAACTCTTGCTGGGAAACAGAGTTAGATTTGAGTGGCTGATTTACTTTGGGGGAAGCCCTTCCAGCCTACTGGCTGCTGTCCTTCTCACTTTTCTGTGCAGCCCTGCAGCCCTCTGTTCTCCTGCCCCAGCTCCCTGAGCTGGGCAATGCCCATAGTGCTACCAGCGACTGATAACATTCCAGCTCTCGGGAAGGCTGTGTACAGCACAGGCAACGAACACAAGCCTGCACAAGACTCTAAAACAGATTCTCACACTTCACCCAAACTCTTCCAGACTTCTTGTGGTTTTAGGCTCTGGCTTTTGCTTTCTGGTGTTAGAAATTACTATTATCAACCAGCAAAACTCTGCAGGAACACCTGTGCCAAGTCAAAACTTCCCTGCTAATTTTCAGATGCAAATCTCCTTATGATTGTATGCCTCTTTTTGAAAGATATGCCTCTCAGCCACAATGAAAAGAACATATGTAGCCCCAGTGTTCCATTAGTCTGCCTGTTTGGCCCCTTCATTCCTCTCCTTTTAGAGCTGATATCAAAGAACAACAGAGCACTTTGCCTCCATAGGATTTACCTCTCTTCTCAAGGAGGCATGACTTTCAATTTACACCATCCTTGACATGCTTTGTTATGCTTTGTCAGCTGAGTTACAGCTAAGTGTTCTTCAGCCTGCTCTTTCCCATTTCTGTACACTTTTCCAGAACTTTGCTGTTAATATTTACTGCAGTTAACGTGAATTGTATTGAGCTCTGGGTAATAATTAAACCCTCTTATAGGAGGAGGGTAGAAGAAAGGAGGACATACTGAAACCAAAGGGTCCACGAGGCTTTAGCCTCACTTCTTATTTGCTCACCTTCCCTGCTAAGTAACAAGTTGCATATTCCTTCATCAGACCTGATGTCTTTTGCAAAACCTGTTTTCCTTTTCTGTAACATCCCTTGCTATTTACAATTCATTTTGTAGCTATGTCGTTCTTTTTACTATCTACACTCTGTCACAGGACAGTGATTTTTCAGACTGCAAGTCTGGCAGAATGTCAGAAAAGGAGATTTAACATACTCGCTAGAGCTACCAACTCATTGGAATTTGTGAGAGCCAAGACTACTTCGTGGCATAAACCCAAGTGCAGCGTGTGACAGTGACTTGGAGAGCTACAGTGACAGTACATTTCAGTAGCAAAAAGGCTGTAGTTCTACAGGGAGCTGAGGGTCTGACCAGAGACGAACAGAGTGATACAACAGAGAAACCCACCTTGGTCACTGAAGTCAATTGTTCGCCCTCTAAGAACTGAGCTGCATGCAACAGAAGAGAGGCAAGTAGGATGGAAAGTCTGGCAAAGCATGTCTGGAAACAACACGGCTGAATGTTGCCTTCTTCCTAAAAAGCAACTGCATCTGGCTGGAACGTATGCTTATCATTTACCTTCCTGCATAAGAATTTATTTATAGCTTTCTGGTTAAGCTGCAAAGAGAAACTTGCAGGCTCAATGTAAAAAAGAAGACATAACACTTGTTCCCATCCCTGCAGCTTGGTTAGATGGAGCTGCTTGGAGAGACGGGGATATGTCTGGAATGGAGATGAAGGTTCTTTGGCAAAAATCTGGACGTGACTAAGTTCTGGTCTCACAGAAACCCTATTGTGATTCAGGAGCAATGATTTTTTTCCTGATTACACTAGATTAAAAGATGATATTTACTTTTTTTTTTCATATCATATCTGAGCTCCACTTTGTGGAGTGGTAGTGAAAATTATTATATCTTTACAGTTATCTTAATATTTAAAGGTACATCACATCTTACTTTCTTCTGCATTAAATGGAGTCACAAGACCTATTCAAATTTTGAGAGAAAATCCACTCTCTGCATACATCTGGCAAATGTAATCTCTTTATCAGACACACTGATGAGTTCAGAGTTTCTGAGTTTATTGCCATAAGAATTGTTTATTGACCACAGTGTTATAGATGATGTTCTGAAATTGCCCTTGGTGTGTTACTGCATGCTTAAAAATGATGCCACAATCTAATTAAGCATGTGAATTTAGATAAGAAAGTAGAGTTCTGGTTTTTCTCTTCTTCTCATGATAATTTGTTGAACTTGTAGGATCACATCTGTAATTGTGTGTTTGTTTACTTGTTCCGCATTACGATGTCTTGAATAAGAACACTTTTAAATTCATCATTTTTTCTCTTTTCTTATAGTTATCTAGCATGTTCTAGGATGTGGAATAATTGCTACAGGCAACTTGAAAATTAAGGTATAACACTATTCACTTAAAATTAAGGTATGGATTGTTCATAGATGTACAAAAGCAACGGAAAGCCATTAAATAGCATAGAAGGAAGCGAAGACTCTGTGGCCAAGTTCTGTAATCGATAGTAGTTCCCCAGGCAACCATAGCTGTTGGTGACATCAGGAGAATGTGATGTACTGACTCTAAGAAGAACAATGCTGGGATGGGGACTTAGTGGTGCCAAGGCACTGGTAAAACCACCTGCTACCCCAGGACAAAAGTCTGTCACTTCTATTTTACAAAATGCCATATTTTGGGTTAATTTTGGTCATTATACACTCATTATAATGCCAAAATGCACCTCCATCTCAAAAGCTACCCATCATCAAGTTGAAACCACTCCTCACTAAGGGATTTTTGGATTTTTTAACCTGTACCTTTAAAAGTGAAATGAGAGAATTTTATACCAATCAGAAGAAAGGTATATATGACCAGAGTCACTCAAGCTCCACCTGTAGAGTAAGAAGTAGTACAAAAATGGCTTAAGAGAGGGAAAGATTAGGGAAGATACCATACCATGTCAGACAAGTTGGTAGAACACCTGCATACATCTGTGATCAGTTGACAGGCCAAGTCTTTCTTCCTGCCCATAGGGACACCCATTGGTATGGTTCACTGAGTGTTTCCCTGGGAAGTGCAGTAATCACTGTAAAGTTTGTTTTATAGTTTAGTGGGCTTCTGTCCAGGGTGAATTACTGTTAGCTCTTTGCACATGCTTTGTATTGTTTTTGGTTAAACTCACGCTTTGCAGACAGTGAATTATCACTGGCAATCCACAAGAACCTGTAACCAGTTGCTAATAAAATGCACCATTCACTAAGGTAGCTATGTTAGTTCTGAGTGGCCATGGCCAAAATTCCTTCACTGATCTAGCTGTGTTAGTTTCTGATATAGCACTGCTAGACAAATTATGATGGGGCTGTGAATAAGCTCATGGAACACTGCTAGATGAATTGGGCAGTGTGCTATTTGTGAATCAGTAATTGTGGTAGTTCATATAGTGAAAGTGACTGGAGTTACAGTGCCAAACTGGGCATCACTCAACATGTTGTCCTCTAACACAACAGCTTCCCAAAATTTCCCTCACTGAACCAGCAAACATTAAAAAAAAAAACAAAAAAAAAACAAAACTTACAAACAGAACCAACAGATTAGTTTAAAAAGAAAAGCAAAAAACAACATTAGCAATTATGGAACAATACAGGTTCTTTTTTTTTATTTATTTATTTTAAAATTAAGTTCAGGTGTTTATGCAGTGCTAAAAACTTACTAAAAACTCTCTAAAATTTTGTGATTGTATATACCAGAAAATTGACGTCTATAGTCATAATGAATTAATTAAACAGATTTAGTTAGGTCAGTATGATTTCCTATTTCTACTGCAGAATAATGACTCTGGAATAAAGCCACTTCAGAATAGTCTATCCACATGGGCAGCTACAGGGAAATGGCTGTAGTAAAACAATTATTTGACTACAGCCATGCATCACTTTTCCCCTGAAAGTAAGCCATCAACATAAAAATCTTGCTTCTTTCCCAGAAGCTCAGCCATGTTGGCTAAATCCCCTTCCATACACCAAGGCAAAATGCTCTGCTGCCAGGATGAACGCATAACATGGAGAACGTGAGATTTTACTTCTCAATTAGGCACTAATGACAAGATGCAGTAATGCATTTATAGTTTTTTACCACTCAAAAGCTCTGAGATGCTCTGCAGTTTGGAATGGAGAATGCAAATAAAAAGAGTAGCCTTTTGTAATGCATTATAAACCTTATAAAATATGGTTGATCACAGAAGATGAAAGGAGTAGCGCATGGGGAAGCCTGCTGCCATGTCCTCTCTGTATCACCCTTCATTTCTCTGCTGCAGCTTAAGGATCATGCACTCTGTGATCCTGTCCTGATCTCCAAAGGCATGAGAGGCTTCTCAGCTCACATTGGTGCAAGTGCAGCAGAGAAGTGGTCAGCCCTCTCCACTTCTTTCTACCGCTGTCACTTATGAAGTGATCTGAAGAGTGAACTCAGCTGTACGATTCTGCTTATCGAACTGTGTCTTTATTTCACTAACATTAATTAAAATGTTTTATTATTCTAGACTTGAAATGCAGGTTTCAGCTGGTTGATTACTATTTGCTTGCACTGTCCAGTGTTTGCAGATGAAGGAATTCTTCATTCAACGACAGAGCTGCTCAGAGAAAGGTATTTAAAATGGAAGAGCTTTTAAATTTGACTCCCCAAGTTCTCAATGCCATATAAAAATGCACAGTTCCTGCAAAAGTCAATTGAACTAATATAATAAAAGTGGTTACAACTCACCTCGATCTGTGTCATACAGAAAGACAAAGCGGTTCCATTCATAGTGATCCAGCAAGCTCAGGAGGGCTCCCCGCAGCGATGGCCGCAGCTGCAGCACAAACTGGCTCTCACCTTCAGTGGGGAAACTTGGTGTGATGAGGGAGATGTGCAAGGCGCTGCAGAATGAGGTCAAGGTATGTACTGATCTCTTATCATAAAGTCCAAAAATGGCAAAAACTCCTCTAGAATATTGGGAGCAGACTGGAAGAAAAAAAGAAAGAGTTCATTTAGTAACAAAAAAATCTGTAAATACATACTTACTCCAACACCCCTAATTTCATAATTTGAAGATTTACATTTCTGCCTACGTAGTTAACTTCAATATTTATGTGTGTTTCATTCTGAAAACCAAGAAATACAAGGGCTGCTCTGAAACTAATGCCCCCTATGTTATGATGTTCCACAACATCAGAGGCAGATGGTGGTACATCAGTAGAGGTTGAACCTTCCCATCAGTGTCCCATTATTTTTTGTTGCTATGTGACAGATGGCAGAAGAAGAGCAATCTAACAAAATGGCATCTGATGTGGAAGCATAGATGAAGCAAAGGTGTGTACCTAAAACCCTCAGCAAGGAAAAAATGGCACCCGCTGACGTGATTGATGCTTGCTAAATGCTTATGGAGATCAAACAGTGGATGTGAGCACAGTGAGATGATGGGTGGTGTGTTTCAGCAGTGGTGACAGTGATGTGAAAGAAAACCCATATTCTGGATGGCCATGCATAGCTTTCACAGCACAAAATTAAGAGGTCTCAACCAGCTCAGCCACACCAATCAGCGGATTACAACCAAGGATCTGTATATATAGCTGAATATCAGCTTCAATCTGTTGGAAACAACTGTGGCAACATTGGAATATCACAAAGTTTGTGCCAGGTGGGTCCCATGAAAGCTCACACAGGAACAGAAAAATCACTGTATGCAAGTTTGTCAGTGCCCATTGAACCAGTATGAGTCTGAAGTGACAATTTCCTGAATCACATCATTGCCAGTGATGAGATATGGTATCAGCACTATGAGTTGGAGTCAAAATAGCAGTGCATGGAATGGTGATGTAAACTCTTCACTGAGCAAAAAGTTCAAGACACAGTGATGTGCACTGTCTTTTGGGATAGGAAAGTGATTCTTCTGGATTTCCTGAAACTCAGACAAACCATCAGCTCTGATCATCACAGTGCAAAGCTCACTAGGCTGAAGTCTCAAACTTCCACAGTCACGTCAGAGGAGAAGAATATCTTTCTCTTGCAACATCATAATGCCAGGCCCCAGACCAGTCTGAAGATCATGGAGTACACTGCCAATCTTGACTGGACTGTTCTGCCACAGACACTGTATTCCAGATCTGTTGCCTTCTGATTTCCATCTGTTCAGGCTGATAAAAGATGGACTGCGTGGGCAAAATGATGCCATTTCAGCAGCTATGAAACAGTGGGCCATCTCCGCTGGTGCAGATTTTTATGAGTGCAGAAAGAAGGTTCTTGTTTATTGCTGTCAAAAATGCATAGATGATGATGGCAACTGTGTTGAAAAATAATGTTTTGTAGCTTGAAATTTGCTCTATTACATAGTGCTATTCTGCTCTTTGTATCTGTTGTAGTTTCCATGGAAATAAATAAGAAGCATTACTTTTGGAGCAGACTTCGTAGATATCAGAATAACATTTTGTCATTTTTGGAATCTATTCATAGAAGATTACATTATCTATAGTTTTTGTTTTTGTTTTTTGTTTTTTTTGGTGTTGTTTTTGTTTTTAATTCTAAAATAAAATAGAAAGTAAATAATACGGTTTTGCACGCCAGTGGAAAGTCAACATACGCTGTTTTAGTCATAGCTCTATCAGGATTTTATCACTTACATTATTTTAAGCAGAAAAGTGTTCACATTTCAAAACATGAAAAATATCACAAAAGTGTCATCAGTCTCATGAGTGAAATCTGGACATTTTAAATCACAGCAACATAAAAGCTTCACTCACTTTTAAGCATGGATCCCCCATTCTGCATTAAGACTATTACAGACACTGAAAAAATAACAAACTATTCATGAACCATCTTTTTGACTTTAAGAGACCAGTTGATGAAAAATGTAAGTCATTGAGATCAGTCTGTTGCCCCAAACCTTTTACTTCTACTCTGGGTCAACCTCAAAACTAAAAAACAAATGACCTTAATACATATTCTGAACTTCGATTTGCTCTTGGAATCACTTAAGACATAAAGAAAGACTTCTACTGATCTCAGCTGACCGCATAAGGGCTTACTGATGTATGCACATAGAAACAGGATATTTTCTTGAGTAAGTACGGCCTTTCCAGCATAATAAGGTTCCGATGAAAAACACCCTATTTTTTCTTGAAGCCTAGAACAGCTTACTAGAAACACTGTGTGATAATTATCAGTTAGCTATTCCACAGTCTCGGAAAATTAAGAAAGGAACAGCCAGGGTGTCATCATAGGTACGTATTTCTTATGTTCTCCTGTTGCAGATCCTCTCTCCTGCCAGCCCATTCCTATGTGCACACTGAACAAAGGAAAACAGAAGTTGTGCCTTGATAACTAGATGACATAGAATCATAGGATCACAAGATTGGAAACAACCTACAAGGTCATCTAGTCCAACTGTCCTCCCACTACCATTGCTACTACAAGCACATATCTCATAGCTCCTCATCCAGACGCCTCTTGAACGCTGCCAGGGACGGCGACTCCACCACCTCCCTGGGCAGCCATTCCAGTGCCTGACCACCCTCTGAGAGAAAAAGTTTCTCCTAATGTCCAACCTGAACCTCCTCTGGTACAACTTGTGGCCATTTCCTCAGGTCCTGTTTGTTGCCTGGGAGAAGAGGCCAAACCCCTCCTCATCACAATCTCCCTTCAGGAAGCTGTAGAGAGCAATGAGGTTTCCCCTGAGCCTCCTCTTCTCCAGACTAAAAATTCCAGCTCCCTCAGCCACTCCTCATAAGTCTTGTGCTCCAGACCCCTCACCAGTTTCGTTGCCCTTCTCTGGACACGTTCCAGGACCTCAATGTCTTTCTTGTAGTGAGGGGCCCAAAACTGAACACAGTACTCAAGGCGCAGCCTCACCAGTGCTGAGTACAGGGGGATGATCACCTCCCTGCTCCTGCTGGGGAGCAGTTTATTATGAGGAAGATAGCACACTATTTCTAATGCAGGCCAGGATGCCATTGGCCCTCTTGGCCACCTGGGCACACTGTTGGCTCATGTTCAGCCGAGCATCAACCAGTACCCCCTGGTCCATTTCCTCTTCACAATCATCCAGCCACTCATCCCCAAGCCTTTAATGCTGCATGGGGCTGTTGTGGCCAAAATGCAGGACCCGACACTTGGCCTTGTTAAACCTCATCCCATTCACCTTGGCCCAGCGATCCAGCTTACCTAGATCCCTCTGAAGGGCCGCCCTACCCTCAGGCAGATCGACACCACCTCCCAGCTTGGTTGCAAACTTGCTGAGGGTGCACTCAATCCCCTCATCTAGGTCATCAATAAAGATATTAAACAGGATGGGTCCCTGTACCGGCCCCTGGGGGACACCACTTGAAACAGGTTACCAGCTGGACTTAACTCCATTAACCACTACCTGCTGGGCACGGCCCTGTAGCCAGTTCCTTACTCAAAGGAGTGTATACCTGTCCAGACCACAGGTGGCCAGTTTCTTTAGAAGAATCCTGTGAGAAACCGTGTCAAAGGCTTTGCTGAAGTCTAGGTAGACTACATCAACAGCCTTACCCTTGTCTACCAGGCTGGTCACCCAGTCATAGAAGATGAGGTTGGTCAGGCATGACCTGCCTTTCATGAACCCATGCTTGCTGGGCCTGATCCCCTGGATGCCATGCATATGCCATGTGATCTCACCCAAGATGATTTGCTCCATAACTTTCCCTGGCACTGATGTCAGGCTGACAGGCCTGTAGTTCCCCAGATCCTTCTTATGGCCCTTCTTGTAGACGGGAGTCACATCAACAAGCCTCCAATCCTCTGGGACTTCTCCAGATAACCAGCAGCGCTGGTAGATGGCCAACAGCGGCTTAGCAATCACCCCCGCCACCTCCCTCAGCACTTTAGGATGAAGCCGTCTGGTCCCATAGACTTGTGACAGTCCAGATAGGGGAGAAGCTCTCTAATTGTCTCCACCTGAATCACTGGGGGTGTATTTTGTGTAACATCTCAGACTTCCAGATCAGGGTGTAAAGTGCCCTGAGGATAACTGATCTGCTTATTAAAGGCAGATGTAAAGAAGGCATTGAGGACCTTAGCCTTCTCCTTATCCTCAGTGCTCATATTCTCTTATACTTATAAAAGGATTTCTTATTCTTTTTTACTGCAGTGGCCAATCTGGGTTCAAGCTGTGCTTTTGCTCTCCTAACTTCCTCCCTGTGTACCTTGGCAACTTCCTTGTAATCTCCCCAGGTAGCCTGTCCCTTCTTCCAGAGGACATAGACTCTCTTTTTCTTCCATGCTCTCAACAGTAGTTCCCGGTTCATCCACACTGGTCTTCTTCCCCTATGACTTGCCTTCAAGTTCTTGCGCCTTTACAATTTTCATCTTGAGGAGCATCCAGGCTTCCTGGATTCCTTTATCCTTAAGGAGCGACTCCCAAGGGGCCCGTGCTACAAGCATCCTGAACAGGTCAAAGTTCACCCTCTTGAAATTCAAGATAGCAGTTTTGCTAGTCACCCTTCTGACATCACCATAGAATAGAGAATTCTACAATTTCACAGTTGCTCTGCCCAAGACAGTCCTCAGCCTTCACATCTCCCACTAGTCCTTCTCTGTTAGTGAAGAGCAGGTCAAGCAGGGCATCCACACACTCTAGAAACCTCTTGGACTGCATCCTCAGTGCTGTATTATATTTTCGACATATATCAGGGAAATTGAAATCTCTCATGAGAACAAGTGCTGGAGATTGCGTGACTTCTGCAAGCTGCTCATAGAACGCCTCATCCATCTCTTCATCCTGATTAGGTGGTCTATAACAGACCCCCACCAAGATGTCACCCCTACAGGCCTTCCCCCTGATCCTTACCCACAGACACTCAACTTTATCATTTCCAATCCCAAGCTCTTCAACATCAAAACATCTTTAATATAAAGGGCTACACCACCACCTTTCCTTCCTCATCTGTCCCTTCTGAAGAGCTTGTAGCCATCCAATTTATGAAGAGTTTGCTATGAAGAGTTAATCTATGAAGAGTTCTCCTCACTTCCAGCCTGGAGGTCACAGTCACCCAGACAGATCAGCACAGTCAGGGTGTCACATACACTCTTAGCAAACAGGCTTATTCAAATCAGTTCAGCTTTAATTGTTTCATACTATAGCATGAAGAGTGAAAATAAAACTTGTGCATTTTTCCTCCTTAGTTTTCAGTGATTTATCTGAAGCCAGAACTGGAACAAGGCACAGCAGTTCTGGGATTTTATGTATGTCCCCACTGTTTCAGCCCCTAACCTAAAGATTTTCACAGTCGAAATATACAAAAATACTTTTAACAGTTAAAGCTTTCTTCTTCAAAGGTCTCCTTCAATATGTTGATACACAGCTCTTATAAAGCCCTTAGTGTTTGCTTTGCTTGTCCACACAGCATACATTCTCCTAAAACCATCAAATGACTGGCTTACTATTTCCCTAATCATCCCAAAAAGTGCTGTTCTGCACTTTCTCAGTTTCATCTCATCTGCCTTGAACACAGATGAACAACCTGCTCAGAATTTCAATCGAAGGCTTTCTGCTTCTTTCTGTATTACTTCCCCATCTCTACTGTAAAACACTTCTGCTGACATACCCTAGGATCACATTGCTTGGTTTTGTTGTTTTTTTGTTTTTTTTTTTTTTCCTAAATGTGCATCTCAGCAGTGGCTGACAATCATCTCAGGATCAAAATTCTGCTCTTTTGTCTTCCTAGGTCATTTTCAAAAGATGAGTTTCTGCATAGTGCATAGTATGTTTATTAGTCACCAATGTACAACTTTTCCATTATGTCGCATCTATTGCCATACTCCTTAAAATTATATACTTCCAGTTATTTTCTTAGCCTACTCTGAACTTTCTTCAGATGTCTGTGTCTGCCTCACCAGCAAATTACATCAGTGTACTGTGACTTTTTAACCCCATGTCTCTTATAAAAGCAGTCTCTTAGTACCTTCCCAATATACAGCCTGGTACAAACTCCTCTACTAGCATTTGTTGTCATTGTACTTTTAGTTCTACATCTACCTTGTAATTCTCTTTGCATCTATTTCCATAGATAACTTTCCTTAGGAACATGGTTATTTTACTTTAGTCTCTTGGCAATAGAAAGGTATTGATTAGTCCTATACTTTCCATCCTGTTGATTCCTGGTTGCATTTTATTCCCTTTTAAGTACAGAGCTGTATTTTAACATTTTATTTCCAAAAAAATTTGTCCTATTACCTTACAGACTATTGATGCTAGACACTGCATGGCTGACAGGTTCTATGTCCATTTTAAAAATAAATATTCTACTCTCTATTCACTGACCATGTGTATCACAACTGATTTAACAGGTCTACTAAGAAGTACTTGTTATTGCATCTGCCCTCCAGTAAACAAACTTTTCAGAAATCATGGAAAAAGGGGCAATTTCCCAATTCCCATTACCCATTGGGCCCCTTCTTTCAAGGTCAACAGCCTCCCTGACTGAAAATCAAAGTCAAGTACCTATTAGTTTTAATCTATATCCAGATTTTCATGATTTTTCATTCCATCATCAATGTATACCAGTCTCAATTATTTTACTATATATTCCCTTTGTATTTATAGATCTAAATGACCTTTTGCAGTTGTATCAATATCCTTTGCAAGTTTCTGTTCTCACTGGCAGCACTATCGTAGGCTCTTATTCCTGAAAAACAAAAAACAAAAACAAACAAAAACCCCACGTCTTTACCTCCTGATTTCTTACTGATATTTAAAAATATTTGTTTCTCATGTCTTTCTTGTATAATCATTCATTCATTCATTCATTCAGTTCTGGAGTCACATCCTGCAAGCTACTTTCCCCTGCAAAAGGATTCCTTCAGGTTCTACAACTCATTCTGTAAGGAAATGGCAGGGCCCCCATTCTCAAGCACAGTACAGTTGACTTCAACAATTGAAAGAGCTGAACCTAAAACATCTGCACGAGTGCTAGTTAATAAATGTATTTTTGGTTTAGAGAAAACCTTCTATAAGGTAATAAGGCCTTGCTTTGCCTTAGTTTTTTCCAGTTTTATGCAGGCAAAGTACTTTTAATCCATACAGTCAGATTTTACATGATAAAAAATTCAAGAAATCAGTATCAAGCTGTGAAATGATCCTCCTGATAGAGTTAAACCTCAGATTCATTCTCAAGATGTTGGGAAAAAAGAAAAGACAGAAAAAAAGCCTCAGAAATGTCATTAAACATGATATTAACCTTTTCACTAAAAATAACAGAAGAATAACTCTTTGCATTTTCTAAGCAAACTGTCTTTGCCACAGCCTACACACCAAATGCAATAAAACATTACCTGACTATTATTAAAGTCTTGAAATAACAAATCGAAGAAAGCTTAAACTGCTCTACTTCAGATCAAGACTTGCAAGTTACTGAATAGCGTCCTTCTTTGCTCCTTGATAAGAAGAAATGCTAAGATGAAGAGGGTTATTAGAATTTTTTCTTCCTCAGTACAATACCGAGAGAAAAAATGCCTATGACACTATGGAGATTAGGCTTAAACATATGCAGAGATGCTGCAGTGCTCCTGAATCAATTTTACAGTAATCAGCAGCGACCACAAAAATCAGCAAAGCCAGGAGTATTTGCCTTCTACCTCAATACTGTTCTCAAAAAATGCCTCCAGGCAAACATGACTACCTGGATTTCCCAATTCTTTATTTCTCTTATGATTCTAAAAGCATTTTACTTATTATAAATTGACTAAACAGTGCTTGGTAAAATACAGTCTAGAATAAGCATTCCAAGATAATTTTCTTCAGGATTTTTTCCCCCGTAAATATAAAGCAGTGACAAACAGGCTTTCATGAACTAAGATTGAAAGTTATTTGATAATAATTTGTCTTTAAACAAGTCATCTTTTCATAGCTGACAACTTGATTACACATATGACTTTCACCTGTAAATTTAGCAATACTATTGTTCTCACTAAAGATAAGCAGAATGTTATATATTAAATATGCAAGGTAATACTACCTATTACCTATAATATTATCTAATATTACCTAATTTTACATAGTACCTGCAATACAAATGAGGTATGTTCTATTCTAGCAGTTTATATTATATATTTGTACTGTCACTTTAAAAGAATGGGTGACACAAGGGACCTTCAGTTAAAAACAATAAATCGTGATGCCATACTGGCACAAATTGTACACTACAGTGTTTATCGATGTATGCAGTCAAGGCACATGTGGTCTTCTTTCTCATTTTAAATACAAATCATTTTCTTAAAAAAGAAATTAAAAAAAAAAAATAATCCCAATTTCTTATTATCTACTGATTTTCAAAAGTTACACCCATATAGTTTAAAAGAACAGGTGGAATGTCAGAGTTCACATATGGCTGTAACAATAATTGTGAAAAGGACACAAGGCAAGTGAAAGTCTGCCTTGTGAAAGTGAGATTGGCCTTGTTTCATTATTTGGTCAGACCCCAACATTTTCTGATTTCTTCAAGCTGCAAATGAAAGATCATGCTGAGAATATATTTACAAAACTAAATCTGGTAAGCAGAGCACGTCTGTCAACAGTATCAATTTTGCTTGGTAGCTTACAGTGTTTATACCATACAGGCAGGAATTTGGCCAACTCACAGCCTAGCAGGGAAGTAGCAGGACCATCCCTCACAGCCATGCCTCCAAGACTTCCAGGGCACAGGCTCTGAAACACTGTGCAGACCTCTTTTTAAAAAATGCTTTCCTCTAGGTTTTAGGCTCCTACTGCTCCAGCATGGGTTCTTCCCATGGTCTGCAGTTCTTTTTCAAGCACCAGCATGGGTCCTTCAGGTGAGTTGCAGTCCTTCAAAAACAGATTGCTTCAGCATGGGTCACCCACCAACCCTAGTTCAAAAAACTGCTCCAGCCTGGGATTTTCTCCACAGACAACTGCTTGTGCCAGGATCCTGTTCCTGCATGGGCTCTCCATGGGCTGTAAGAGCTACCTTCTTCACCATGGGCCTCTGATGGGCAGCAGGGAAATACATGCTCTGTGCTTGGAGCACCTGCTGCCTTCCTTTTGCACCAATCTTGGTGGCTACAGGGTTGTTTCTCCCCCATTTTCTCACCCCTCTCTCTCACAGCTGAGCTATTCTTTCTTAACTATGTTATCACAGAGATGTCACCAGGTTTGCTGATGGGTTCAATTTTGGCCAATCGTGGGTCCATTTTGGAACTCACTACAGCTAGCTGGAAACTGGGGCAGCTCCTGGTTTCTTCTCACAATGGACATCCCTGATACGTCCCACATGACATAATCTTGCCACAAAAGCCTAACACGCTTTCTCAACTTCAGAAGAAGTTCATATAAAATATCTATGTAGGTATGTATTTTTCCTTGCCACCATAGTAGCATGTGAAGGATTTCATTTGATGAGTGACTGAAATGCTGTCAAGCCCTGGATCACACTCGTGTTCTCCAGTTTGTTCTGTTGCTGTGCATTGTGTTTGTCAGCACTGAACTCCTTCAATGAGGAATAGACTAGTTTTATGAAGATGCAAACTCTTCAATTTAAATGCAGCACAGAAGAGAAAATTATTTCATCCAGATAAAGATCTATCTCCCAAGGTCAAATGATTTATCAAGTTATATGCATGAGAGCTCCAAGACCTAAGAGATTAAGTACAACTCCTAAAACAGCTTTGAGATGAGAGTTCCCTGTTAAACTGTCAAAACAGCTCTCCTTTGCTTTTGCACAGAATTCAACATCTCTTTCTCCTGTATTCTCCCTGATCCATCTCCACCTGATCCCTCCATTGACCTCCAACTCCTGGAAGGGGACACAAAGTCAGGTAAGTCTCCACATCACAAGGGAAGTGATCCAGATTCATCCCTATGTAGTTTTCAGTCATCTTGCCCCAAATCAAGAATAGATTTCACACAAATATGCTCTTCCTTGAGTTTATGATTAAATCTGCTGACTTTATACTAAATTATGCTCTTGCATTAAGAAAAACTCCAAGCACTGAGACCACTTTAATGAAGTACCTTCATCAATTAGATTATTAATATGAGATGATGGATAGAATTATAGAACAGAAGACAATATTATATAAAATGGGCAGATTAAAAACTTTACAGGTGTATTAGGGCTAATTTACTGCTATCTTAAAAACTGTCTTGCATAGAAAAATATATATTTAAATACTGCAATCCAAATAAGGGAAAAATGGAAGAGTTTCTTATAAGTTATGTTTTCTCTGTCCAATGAAAGAAATACCTATCATAACCATGATTATTTCAATTTTGTAGACCTCACATAGTCTGCTTTTGCCCTTTCAATACAAATTTCTTCAGGCAAAAAAAAATTATCTTCCTCTACCTTCAGGGAGCACACATCATACTTTGGTACTACTATGCCTAAAGCATTCTATCTGGAAATAATATTGCATTGTTACTGTAACAGAAATCAGTTTATTGGTCTATATTTTAATACAGTAAATGACTGAGGTGAACAAAAAGAGACTAGATCTTTCTGGTTAAAAAAAAAAAAAAGTGCAAACTGAATCACAAATTCTATCCTCTCAAATACTTATTAAATGTTTGTTCTCGTACAATATAGCTGAGTAATTATAAGGCATATATACTGGCTAGAAAGAGCAGCCCTTGAGAGCAGCTCTGCAGAGAAGTAACCTGGGGATGCCGGTGGATGAAAAACTTAACGTGAGCCAGCAGTGTGCTCTTGAAGTTCAGAAAGCAAATGGTATCCTGGGCTCCATCCGAAGAGAGGTGGCCAGAAGGGACAGGGAGGTGACTGTCCCTCTCTACTCTGCCATCATGAGGCCCCATCTGCAGTACTGTGTTCAGGTCTGGAGCTTCCAATACAAGAAAGACAGAGAGCTGCTGGAGAAGGTCCAGAGGAGAGCCACAAAGATGATCAGGAGGCTGGAGCACCTCCCCTATGAAGACAGGCTGAGGGAGCTGGGCTGGTTCAGCTTGGAGAAAAGAAGGCTGCAGGGTGACCTCATTGCAGCTCTTCAGTACCTGAAGGGAGCCTACAAACAGGAGGGGAGCCAACTCTTTGAAAGGATAGATAACAGCAGGACAAGGGGAAATGGTTTTAAGTTGAAGGAGAGGTGATTTAGGTTGGATGTCAGGGGGAAATTCTTTACAGAGAGAGTGGTGAGGCATTGGAACAGGCTGCAGAGAGGTTGTGGATGCCCCGTCTCTGGAGGCGTTCAAGACCAGGTTGGATGGGGCTCTGGGCAGCCTGGTCTAGTATTAAATGTGGAGGTTGGTGGCCCTGCATGTGGCAGGGGGGTTGGAGATTCATGATCCTTGAGGTACTTTCCAACCTGGGCCATTCTGTGATTCTGTGAAGTCCAATATGTCAGGCATTGAACCTCCTAAACTAAATTCATACTGCAGGTCAAATCATCTCACATTCATGTGTGGAACCAGGAGTTAGACTCAGTTGGTTCTGTGCATTCCATCCATCTCAGGCTAGTCTATGATTCCCATCTTTCATTTCCCAGCATTTCAACTGCCTGGTCTATTTCAGACTATGAGCAGTTGACAGAAAGGCCAGCCTCCTTTCAGATGTTTCAGAATAGATTAACAGTATAGTTAGTCCAACTTTCTCACCTGTGGCCTCTGGGTGAGACTCAATATAAATAATTATGTTAATTATGTTAAAAACCTAATGGATCTGTAGTTTGTAAACTTTCTATAGTAAATTCCAAAACCCAAAGAAACAGACCACATAAGTACTTGTCCTAGAAGTTATTGCGTTTAGTTTCATAAATAGAATTAAACACATAGTAAAGAGTGTGCAGGAGTACTTATTTGGAAATCAGCAGGTGGATCTATCAAACAAGTCACAGAAAAGTGACTTTGTGAGTTTCCTTTACATCTTAACCCATAGCAGTGGGTTTCTACCAACATCTGTGACTTGCCAACTTATTAAAAAAACTAAAAACATTTTAAAAAATAGTAAATTTTGGTTTACTATATCGTACAGTAATTTGGGAAGTATAGTTTTGTTTGTGCAACTGCAGACATGAGAAAATACTGCAAAACTATACCACAGATGTGTTACATTTTTAAATTAATAATTAAATTTCCAGAAACAGTTCTAGTGAATTGTCTCTAAAAGACAAGTTCCTGAAATAACAGTAGGACATGATAATGCATTTCTTGCTTACTGAATAGAAAAAGAAATTTAATTAGCTTAATTAACATGCACAGGGTTTTCCTCTTTCAAAATCTGTATGAACACTGTAATATAGTGTTTTTTTGTGCGATGTCTTGCACCAGGTCACTAAGTTACAGAACATTAACTTAAGAAGGTTATTCTGAGAAATGCCCAAAATAACAAAAAAGAAAAAAGGGCCATAGAGACCAGGCATCACTGACTCGTAGATTCAACTGCCGAACTCCATGCCTCCTATGGAGCAAGCTTTGCTCTTCTCAAATTAAAACACTGATTAAAGCTTTCTCCCTGCCAGTCCCCAAAAATTTGTGAAAAGGGCATCTATGTCCTTTAGGTATGTATGCACACAGAGATAGATGAGAGGACTGTCTCATTTGAGCCCTCCACCAAAAAGGTATTTTTTGGTTGATTTCCCATCTCTAAAACAGGAAAAGGTATGTCCAGAAAATGGATCATCCCAGCTTAAGATGGATGTTCTGATTCACCCACTGTATACACGTGTCTCTTATTTGTGGCAATAAAAATAGACTGCAACTTGGAAAGACTTGACATCTACACTTAGATAACTACATTTAATATTATAGGTTTTTAAAATCTCACTAGAGAAATTTGTCCTATGCGTTTTTCTTCCCTGTCCATCTGTAGCTTCCGTGTGATTTGGAGCTGACTTTTCTTGAAATCCTCGTCACACAGTGAGGGCACTGATTTCTTCTAGCCAGGGCTGAAGGCATTTCTCTGATAAAGACCGTGTATCTCTGTTTTCCTGAAAAGTGCTGACAACTCTCATTTCTTGATGGAGAACACAAAATAGCTCAGCCTTTCATACATTTCTATGAGGAAAACTATTTTAATCTTCTAGTAATTTCCATCAGAACATTTCTCCACCAATAAGGTATTTTACTTTCATTAATACATAATTCCAAATCATTTAAATCCAATGGAACTTTTTTACACAACAAGAAACATTATCACTGGGTTTATTTAAAAAATTTCTCTTTAAGTTATGCCTTGGCAAGTCTGCTTGATAGAACTCATCTCATGAATTTCACATGTGCTGAATGCTAACAAATCTTTTCTAATTTTTAAAAGTACTTAATGGCTCTCTCTGCAGTAAATTAACCAGTCTTTGTTCCTTTGTGGCCCAGTCCGCACACCATGGGCATTTAGAGCCATCTGGCTATGCACCTAAACATGTGTTTCTCTAATTCTACCAAGGCTTCCTCTTTGAACACTTTCCCGAAGAGAATCCACATGCAGCATTTACCTTTCATATGAATGAGAACCCACATTGGTACAGAAGTTCTTTTTTGGCTGTTTTTAAAAACTGACAAAGATATCAGCACCACATGTACAGCAAGACTTCTCAGACTCAGAGAAGTATTTAGAAAATGTTAAGACCAATGGATTTGGTAAAAAGTTCCCATGATTCTGTCAGGTTTTCTCAAGGACAAAATGTCGACAGTTCTCTCTTTTTTTCTTTCAGAATAGAAACTTAAAGAGGCATAACAGATTGTATGTAGATTAAAGTAGACTAACAGTTAAACACGATGAAATCAGCAGTATATTTCCCGGTTGCTTCAGTAAAGTCAACATTTCAACTCAGATACTCACATGGTGGTTAGAGATCTGTGTGAAAAATCTTTAGTTTGTTAGTTGAGGGAAAGCTCATCTTGATCATTTATGAATATCTACAGAATTCATGGCTTATAATGCATCTAGATTGCCTGTGTGATTAAATATTTTTTGTTGTTCATTGATTCTTTTTCTTACATGACAAGGCATTTGTTTCAGTTCAAGTCTGAACTTCATCCAGACATTCCTTTGTAGAGGAAAAAAAAAAGGCGCTTGATTTCTTATAAAAAATGTAATATTCTATAAAACCTTTTCCCACATCCAACTTTAATGAAACAGAACAAAGACAAGTCTGAATTTTGTTTTAAGAAGTAATCCTTTGATGGCCCAATTTTCTACAATATATAGCTTTCCTGTTTCTTTTTATCTTGAAAAGGAAGAAAATCAGCACATTTAAGCAGATATTTTTCTTTCCAGAAGAACTGAAAAAAAAAAAATCAGTACTATTTTAAATAGGAGGGCATCTAATCAAATGGGTAGTTGATTAGATAAAAGTATATTTTTAAACATAGCTACTTAATCACAGATTTTTCTTATGCAGAAGAACAAGTATTAGTACTTCTCACAGAAAAAAAAAAGAAAACCACACATTTTTTTCTTCTTTTTGAAGAAAGATGCTAATTCTGCAGTTCTTTTGCAAGCAAAGCTGTCACTGAATGGAATTTACTGAATTTAGTAGGAAAATTAAGAGCTGGAACAATATATTAAAGCATATGTTAAGGCTCCTGACCTAAACTGTTCAGTGGATGCAATTTCAACATTATCATCATTTATACCTCATATTTGGAAAAATCAGTGCTTTTTTAAATCAAACCTTGTTCTAATTCAACTGATCTAAATCAAAAACATGAACTCTGCCATAATTAGAAGCTGAAATAAAGGAATTTTTGAAATACTGAGGTATGTTTGTTACTGAGCTTCCATATCTTTGAATTTTTGAAATATCTTTGAATCTTTGAAAGGGGGGTAGTCACCTAACTGATCCCTCTGACTTTGGAAATCTCTTCCCAGATCTCCGAAACATGTAGGAAAAGGAAGGAAAAGAAGATAGGAAATTATGAAAGATGTGTCTAACTAGGTCCTGCATTTATATTGAGGGTCCTAAGGTGTTTGTCATTGAAACTTTACTTTTTTGTTGTTTGTTTGTTTGTTTGTTTGTCACAGGTGGGACTTCCATAAGAAGAGATTCTGAATATTTTTGATAGGATTTGTTGTTTTTTCTTCTGTTTCCTTCCTTCCTTCCAAGTCATGGCACAAAGCAGAATTTAAAGCTGGTATCATTGCATGTAAATGGAACAAAGTATCACATTGTCAGGGAGAGAAACCTCCCATCAAGACACTGAAATGAAACTCTTCTCCTGCCTTCTGCAGCCTTTGATGCTGTTTTGAAAGAATAGCAGTTGCCAGGTAAGTGCACAAGGCTCTGCCACAGCTGCTTTCAAATCAAGGGCATCTTCTTAGAAGCCCTTCAGGGATCAAAACATGCAAAATGCTAATTGTTGTATTCTCACATTGGAGGATTTTGGTTTTATTTCCACTAGATACAAGATTTCAATCTTCCATTATTTTTTCTTCTATATTATATATCAGAGTAAATTAAAATAAAGAAGAAAAAAAAAAGGAAAAAAAAAAAAAAGACGTGGAACTCATTTTTTCATGTACATCCAGAATGTACTTTTTGAGTATGTTATGTTGGATTGTATCTTTTTACTGTCACTAATGATGACTGTCCCAGAATGCTTAGATGCTTCTGACTTTTCCTCGAAATACTGTATAAATTCTGTGATCTCGTTTTTACTCTTTTTGTCAGCCTTGATCTAATGAACTGATAAATGGTGCCACAGAGATGGTGGTTTAAGTGATAAGAAAGGTGTTGGTGTATTTTCACTCTCACTCCCATTTTACGTACTTTCCACTGGCCACAGACATGTCAATTTCAGTATCACAATCTGAAAATTAAATATTATAATACTTGTGTACCATACAAAGTCATGGCAATGAAAAAAAAATACTTTCAAAGAGAATCACTAGTATAATCATAAATATTATCCATCACTGGTTTGTTCAGCATCAGTTCTTTAAGATTTCTTGCATCGCCTTCTTCATACTTCAGCCCTCCCTCGAATGTCATAGGCATTATTACTGTAAACTTCACAAAAACAAAACCATACCAAAACAGTTTATCTCCTGCTTTTCCAGAAGTTTGCATTATAGCCTATTTGGGTGACTCTATGCATCTCCAGATCACATTTACTTCAGGAATTTCATGCTGAAGTCTCAAACAGCCTGCTCTTTCACTTGTACTTTTCCCTTTATGTAGCCTTGTTATGATCATCTTGCTGCAATGAAGATTTTTCTGCATCTTGTAGCTTGCCTGTTTTCCCCAGATAATGCAGTGACCATAGCTAATGGACTTTTAGACATCCTTTATCAAAAAGACATTAGGGATTACCATGTGCGTAGGGCCAGTCAAAAGTCCAAGGCATAAGAAACTCAGAGCCATCTCTTTTTATTTTTTTTTCCTCTTCTTTTTTTTCTTTTTTTTTCCCGTGTGCCTTCTTAGCCTCCCACAGTCATGCTGGTGAGAATCAGCTGCAATTTAGCTAGCTGCTTTTAAAATCAAATGCTTAGTGTGGGTTACTGGAAATGTATCTTCCACTGCCTTCATTTTTTCACACCGAGATGTTTTTTCTTTCACTGAAAAACTAATCTTTCTGCTTTTTTTGCTTTTTTTGCTTTTTTTTTTTTTTTTTTTTTTTTTTAATGTATAAAAGGCATTCCTAAATGGCTGCAGGTCTCATATAATCATTAAAGTAGTGAGAAAAAGGAATTACCATTCAAAAAATAAAATATAAGTGAACTGTTCAATCAAGGTTATTTAAATGAAAGCCATTCCACTTGTAAAGGGAAGACCAGCTTCATCACATCTCAGTGCAAGATGGATTCTGGTCATGCCCCTGTGCTTAATGACTTTGGGCTCTAACTGTTTGATGAGAAAAGCAAGTTTCAGAGTCATATGCCATGAAGGGAGTATTGTTCCTAAATAATTCCTCTCATTTAAGACAAGACTTAAGAAATGGTTTAATGCATAAATAAACACATCTGCATATATATTGTAAAATATCATTTTCTATTTCTATAGATCACAAATTCCAATGTCATGATATTATTAATTATTTATAAATCTCTACTATAAAATGAGCCCAACATTAAATTAGCTTCCCTTTGCAGCCTAATCTGATCAGTGGCAATCAGTCTGTAGTAGGGTGTTGGAACAGGATGATCTTCAAGGTCCTTTCCAACATAAGCCATTCTGTGGATTATGATATTAGGATTAAAATACTATGATATTATGACATTAAGAAATTATTATTCAGTGTCTTTAAAGAAAAAAGCAGATACACCAAAGAAAAATACTTGATTTTGAAACTGTGGCTAACACGTTTGTCTTACTTTTATACTTTTCCATACTTAGAAAAGCAAGAAAAGTTTATTTCATTCAGAAGACATTTATAGAAATAAACATGCTTTTGTTTTACAATCTAACATTCAGTGTGAGAATAAAGCATATTTACCACCCATTAAATACTGTTTCACATGAAATAATCACATTGTGACTTTTGTGATGAATGATCACCTCTTTCATAACTCTGCCTGTAAAAAAATCAAACAAAATGGTTATTTATCCACAACAGGAGCTCCTGGGTTCAATAGACACAGCCTGTAGGATGTAGGTAAAGGTGCTTGGCCTGACCTGCCCTCCTTGAGTCAAAGAGCCTTTCAGTAAACAACATGGCCTTTCATGAAAGACTGAAATTGCCTAACATAGAGCATATTGTCTTCTAAGAGTGAAATTGCCAACTGGCATTGAAGTCAATTAATTTTCATTAGCATATAACTAAATTGCGTTATTGCATTGTTGACTACAGTAATGTCAGAATCTTTCAGTCGCAGTAATCTTTCACACTATTTCCCAGTACACAAAAAGATGTCAGTACAACCCACTGGTTTAAAATCGTAACTGCAAAGAAATAAAACTGCTTCTCAGAAATTGATGGTTCAATCTTAAAGCAGATGTTAATGTTAGGTTTATGCAATCCTTTGAATCTTTTGACATGTGATGAGTTTTACTCATTTCCCTAAAAATGTACATTCTCAAGGTAAATCATGATTTCTGTATTTGGAAACTGACTAACAAAAAGCTAGCAGGAATACAATTTATTTTTAAGTTATCTGTCATTATTCTTGTTTTATCCATGTCAAGTTTTCAGGTCTCTCTGTGCCTCCATCTTAAACAAGTATTTCCACAACTTCACAGTTTAAAACAGGAGCACAACTCCTCTCATTTTGTTCTCACACATCTTTGGCAGGAACTGGGCTTCATCCATACGGCAGTTGGAAATGGACTATCTATAATTGGAATTTCTACTGAGCTGGGAAATATATTTGTGATGGTTTTAAAAAAGAGCAGAGATAAGAAGGGAGCTGAGATGGGTTAGTTGGCACCCTGTTATCTCTATGAACGGACCAAAGGTGGGTGTACTGTGGGGCCCTGGAGGGAAAGGAGGAAGATTGTCAAATAGAATTTGCCACTCCAAAATATTTTTCTTTGTCACAGTCATCACAGCAGATTCAAAATAGCTGTCACTTCATGTTCAAATAGACCTCTTCTCAAAAGAAATGCTTATTTTTCATTTTATTTTTAGACTGTAGGGCTGACCAAAGCACAGCCCTTCAGTTCATTGAATAGTTTGATCAACCCAATGAGCAATGCACTCTATTTTCCTATCTGTTATTCTTTGTCTCTCTGTAAAAGAGAACCACTGAAAATTAATAAAACATTTAACATCTTGATGTAAATAATGTATGAACATGTCTCTGCTGATCCAGTCAGATGTACTTAAATTAATTTGCTGTAAAGATTGCTATACCAATAACAAAATATTCTATCTATCACTCCAGGCATTATGTAAGGCTAGCAGCTTCTATGCTGGCATTTGCACAAATAAGCAAAACTAGTTCAGCACAGTCCACAGCTGTGATCACTGGAGTAAAAGTCAGGGTCTAGGGGCTGTGCAGATACTGTACAAGACAGCTGTACTTTACTACTGGTCCACTGGGCCTTGTGCTAATAATTTTTAAATGGTCTGTTAGTTACGGCAGTGGTCTCAAGCTGCTTCCTATTTGAAATCCTATTAACATTTGTGTATCTTTAAAATATTTTAGTGTCTTAATTAGCGTATCTTTTTTTAATAATTCCAAGCCTCTTGCTATTTAAAAAAATAATATAAAAAATAAAATAGAATCAGTAAGAGAGGCTGAAGAGTTGGTGGATGAAATGTGACTGCTGAAATGTGCACCCAAACCAAATCTATCACGCAAGCACAGAAGTGCAGAACTACTTCAGAACTACTTCCCTTGCAGGATGAGTCTGACTGTCTTAGGATAATGGACTGGTTTTGCTTACAGGCTTATTAGAAGAAGGCAGAGCACTGTAGGTAGAATTTTAAAGAAAACTATACAATTAGTCTTTTCTTTTTAGTTCTAAAATAAAATAATATTAAAACCATTTTTTTCAGTTTTGATGATTCTAGCAAAATGTACTAACAAAAAAAGCTGTAATCCTTTCTCTCTGAGTCTCTGTCTTGCTTACTCTGGGTTCTGTTTCTGAAAAAAAATTATTAACAGAAAGGATTTTTTCCTGAATAAGGATTGGAACGCAACATTTTGTATGCACACACAGTAGCACATTTATTAAAAGTACTTCTGCCATTAAAGCCTAACAATTTTAGGTAGCCCAGGACTACCTAAATACCATGTTTTTTGTTTTTTTTTTTAATAATTATTTTTTAAAGTCACATTAAATGTATGCTTAAAATGTTTTAAGATCTACGAACATCTACATAAAGAAGATTCAGTGCTAATTAGATACCAGAATTTTAATATATAAATACACAATTACCAACAAAAATCAACTTTGGTAAATAGTTTTTTCACAACTTCAGTAAACATTGATTATACTTTTGCAGCAAACCAAATATTTAATGAAATATTGATAGCATACCGAAGCTCAAACAGCCAGAAATAATGTATGGAGCAAAGCACTGTGGCACTGAGGGAGGTGGTTTAGTGGGTGTGGTGGTGAAGGATTGCTGGTTGGACCAGACGATCTGAGTGGTCTTTTCCAACCTTAATGATTCTGTGATTCTGTGATACTACTATTCTATGATTTTTCTCTTCTACACTGCTATTCAGAATCAAACTGACTAGCCTTAGCCTGATTGATTTGTTTTGTTCACAAAGGAACAAAGATGCTATTAAAGTAACAGCATAAAATATTTTTCACAGCTTGATTTGAAGCAGAAGAGTTGCTGAATATGAGAAAAAACACACAGGAGCACCAAAAACTTGTCTTTTTAAAATCTGACTTTCTCTACAGCCTCTTTTTCTTCTATTTTTATGAAATTTCCACAGTACTTATGCTTCTATAGCAACATAGCTCAGGAAAGAAAGTGATGCTGCCTGGCACCAGTTATTCCTTTGCCAAAGATCAAATATAATCTAGGGAGAGTCATTGTACTTTGCAGGTTTTACTAGTTTTAATGTTTGTCTCAATGAACTGAGCTGCACAAAATCCAGTCCTACTTGTGTTCTTCTTGTATTTTCTTGATTTCTAATGTTCGGATATTTCTGCTTCACTTGTTATTCTTTGCTGGATGATTCTTCCTCTAAATACAATACTACTAAAAGACAGTACTAACCAGCTACTTAATTTGCTAGACTCGCTTTCTCTAGATTGAAGAAGAGGGATGCTTATCCTTCAGTGGACTGTGAGAACAGGGAAGATTGCACTTAGAGGCCTAAAGAAATCTCAGTTCCTTGTCATATCTTGAGTGCTGGCAAACCCCACAGGATTTCCTTATCATACTACTTTTTATCCATGCACTTAGTTAAGATCAAAATTTAGAAAAACAAACAAATTTCAAACTACCTGGATGCAGGGTAGGAATGGAGTAAGGATCACAGAGTGATTCAGAAGTGGAGGGTGCTTAGGAGGTCCTCCTGTTCACAGGAGACTCAGCTCTGAGGTCAGAGCAGGATGCTCAGGGCTTCACCTGGTCAGGGATGAAAACCTCCAGTGACAGAGACTGCACAGTCTCTGAGCAGCCTGTGACACAGCTTGACTGTGCTCACGGGGGCTATTTTTCCCTTATAGTCAGAATCACCCTTGTTTTAGTGCATTTTCATTGTCTCTCATCTTCCCACCCTGTTCCACTTAAAAACCCAGCTATATACAATGGATGTCCTCCCCACAGCACTGGGGGATGCTGTTAGTCCCTCAGAGCCATCCCAAGCTAAGCACTCCCAGATCCTCACAGGGTTGCTGCTTCTCTTGACCTGCTGGCTCTATTCCTATTCACTTAGCCCAGGACACTGCTGGCAAATAATCAAATACTGGTTAATAAGCACTCTTCTGTGCTTATTATTGGTTAAAAAGCACTTCTCTGCAAGACATCACAATTTCCACTGAGCACTGTAAGCAGTAGTTAAACGCCATGAACAAAGTCTGCATTGCTATTAAAGCAAAAATAAAACACACAAAATGCTCTTAAAAACACAGGGTATCAATGGCAATACCAATCAAGATAAATATACATCTGCTTCTGAAAATATGAGCCTAGCTATACATTACATTTGTGCTTGGTAGTCATATTTTTTTACATTGTGCCAAATTTGTAACTGCAAGAAGGAAATGAAAGTCATGCTTGCTTATGCACGGCTGATCTCTTGATATAATATTATTAACACAATCAGGAACACATTTTAGTCCAAGTCACTCACTGAAAACTGAAATACAGACCGACCATTTGTTATTGACTGGGTGCACTATGAAGTATGACAAAACCACAACTTCAATTGATTAAATAATTGTATTGCCTTAAAGGCTGAGGGACAACATCACAGGCCTGTGTGGGTTCACCTTGCTTCAAAGTCACTGGGATTTGCGTGTGCTCACATAAAGCCACAATCTACCCTGAAGTCATCCCTCAGCATCAGGAAATAAAACAGCATGTATCAATGAGTATTTTAAGCAGCACTATTGGATTATTTGGCACTGTATGCAGCTTAGGGCATGTGTCTAGACATATCAGAATAGGGTTACTGGTTTGCTATAGAAGCTGAATTTTGTTCTGCTGTACTATTATTTATTTACTGCCACATCTTCATATTATCTCAAGAAGGTAAACGATGAAACACAGCTGTGGACATCAGCTCCTGTACAGGCAAAGCACATCCTTCATTAACAAAATTATAATACTATATAAACATAGGGATTATGTCTATAAAAATCTGTGTGCAGTTAATGGGGAGATTGGGAAGGAAAAAAAAAAAAATGTCTTTGAAATATACTTCCTCAATTTATGATTTAAGGAATGTCACACACAAGAGAAGGTCAGATTCGCCAAGAGGAGGAACAGGGAATGGTGGTGTACTGAAAATCTTAAATGTGTTTTCTCCAGGAAGGATAAGACTTGATCAGCACAGGACACTTCACCATGAAGTCTGATGGTTAGGAATGGTTCTGCTTAGAAATGGATAAATGAAGGAATGACAGCATCAGAAGGAAACAACGAGACTTGGGACACCTGCTGATGTTTTGTCTGATACTGAGTATTTAGCACTGAGTGCTGTGTTTTGATTTATACTCATCTGATTTGGTGAGGCAAGGTTATCACTGTCTTTGATCATAAAAGGTCCTCTGCAAAAAAGCGGAAAAGCGCCAAGTTGTTTTTGTGATAGCCCTGCAGCAAAGAGGTAGTAAATAATTTGTACAAAACACATAAGCTTACTTCTAGTGTAATTCCAATCTTCTGCAAAATGCCGAGCAATCAGGAAATCAAGCAGCTAGTGAGATGTGCCTTAAGCAGTGCCTGATTCTGAGTGCCCTTTCTCATCCAGAATGCTGACAATTTTTCTGATTGTGTTATTGTGTGTTCTGTGTGGACAAAAAATACAACATATCTTCTTTCTAAGACTACTTTCTTCAAATTACGTCTGCATTCTTATCTGAGTTTTTAAACACATAATAGGGACAAAACATAAGGTGATACAGCAGGAAATACAGAACACAAATAAAGAGGTAAAAATATATTTACCTGTATACCTTCAAGTCGTCTCCTGTAATTATTTTGTTTTATATACTTAACAGGAGAAAAAATATATGTATATTTGTCTATGCTGAGTTTTTTTACACACAAAGGTTCTTTGATTGCATAGACTATTACTTGCTGACTTTCTTTTCTCCAGTTTTGGTCTGTACATCTCATGAGCTTTCTTATGTCAAAAAAATCCAACTAAATAATGTGAAAATGATAAAAAACTTAGAATGAGAACTAATAGCTCCGTTTAAAATAAAAAAAGATTAAAGGGTTGTGTCACAGATTATACTGCATGACAGGAAAAGCAACTTTTTTTTTCCAATTTCATCTACATCATAGAATTATCGAATAATTTAGTGTGGAAAATTATCAGATCTAACTTGCCCAACCAAGTCCCAACACTAAACCATGTCCCCAGTGACACATCTACATTCCTCTTAAATATTTCCACAAATGGAGACTCCTTAACTTCATCAAGTCTATGAAATTAGGAGTCTCTGACATTTTAACTACCAGAAAACTTCCATGTTTTCATTAGTAAAGCTAAATGTTTTGTTTTGTTTTAAATATTATCCATAATATTTTGTTTCTGGACTGAAAGACTGTTAAATACAGCACAGAAGTGATCACATTTTTAAACTTGGGAAGATGAAACCAGATATTCCCACTGAAACCAGATATTCCCACTGTCTGCTGTGCTCAAAAACTATCCAGAGATGGACTTGACAAATGATAACTCATATGGTTAAGCTTTCTTCACAATGAGAAAGCCTATGTAGTTCCCTGCAAAAACTTAGCTTTGGAGTCTAATTATTCCCATTTTCAATATCTGTGAGTTTTAATTGTCCTATTGACAGAAGAGTCCCTTAATATTTAAATCATCTATGATTAAGAAAGGGGAATAAGCTGAAAACATCAGAGTAAAGATTAGCTCGTGGAGCGAAGAAAAGTGTAATTTTCAATGATGAGTACAGTGCCTGAGTCTGGGAAAGATGTTTTATGTTGTTTAACCAAATATAACTGTGGATAAAGAATCAGGAGAGGAAATGCTAATATTACATCTACAAAATATATGTTTATACAGGAGTGCAAATGTAAAGTCAGTAGGGTAGCTATACCAATTTCTAACCAAACATCCAAAGCTGAAGAAAACAACCAGATTTCTGAAAAACAAAAAAGAAGCCCAAGAAGGAAAATGGTTTATTCCTGAAGGCAATGAAGCAGAGCAAGTAGAAAGGTGAAATTGATAATGTTGTCCAGAAGAGTAAAAGAGACACCAAGAGAGTTTGGGCATGAACCAAGTTCATCAGCATATGAGAAGAGGAAGAAGTGGTCAGGAAAAGGCAAAAAAAAACAAACACTTGAGAGTGTGAAGGATCAGATGAAGTAGTGCAAAAAGAAATCCTATGTTTATTTCCTGCTCCTACCTTGACGAAAGAGATCTGTCATTCCATTTTCTTCCCTTGTTCTGCTCAAGACTGAATGAGAGAGCAGCTAGGTGGGAATTTGTTGTTTCGCTGAGGTGAACTCACCACACTCTGCACAAGACTATTTTAGCTTATTATTATTTTAGCAATACAAAAATAAAAAGACAAATAAAGAAAGGGTAGAAAGAAGACTAAAAAGATAAAATTATTTTAAAGTTGCCTCCTTAAAGCATACACCATCAGAAAAACTTTTATAAATGATAGAAAACTAGTAGATGCTTGTCTGCACATGCTTAAATCATAGAAGAGTAGAAAAAAAGGTATTAATATTTGCATAAACTGTAAAATGAAGTAGGATAGGGTTAAACTAAGGAGTAAGTTAGGCTGAATGCAAAGAACCTATGCTGCCTTGGAATGTATGGATTAGCTGCCCCATAGGCAGAGATAGCAGCACTACTGCTTTATCTACAGTTAAAAACAGAGCACATTGTGAAGGGTGGAAAAAAGTCACACTGACATGAAAACATACTGAATGATGAAATCTGCTGGTATCCATCCCACAGCACTGAGGCTGAAAAGCTCCTAATGTACTGTGAGTGCTGTTCTCTACTCTAAAAACAAAACAAAACAAAACAAAACAAAACAAAAAAAAAAAACCTTATTTTGTAATGCAGTTAAACTGAGTTATTTCAGTAGAGACAGAATGCATGAAGACAAAAAAAAAAAATAATGTTTAATGTTTAAGAGAAGAAAAGGCACATCTTTAATTCACTCTATAAGAAACTCCAATGATGTCAGATAAAGTGTTTTACTTGGACTGTCTATACTGATTTACACAAAACTTGATGAAGTTAAAAAAAAGGTAACAGTTTTTTTGTTGTTGTTGTTTCAATCGTAAGGAAAATTCAGTCTAATCAAATCTGAGGGAGGAAAGCAGTTATGTTTACAACAGTTGTTCTTAAATCTCACGTGTGGGGTAAATCCCCCCCATTGTGAGGGCAGAGCAAGTCTGAGACCACCTCATGAGACTGAATGTGTACAAGTCTATGGGGTTGGATGGCGTGCATCCCAGGGTTCTAAGGGAGCTGGCTGAGGTGGTTGCCGAGCTGCTCTCCATCTTATTTGAAAAGTCATGGCTGTCAGGTGAGGTCCCAGATGACTGGCGGAAGGGTCACGTCACTCCCATTTACAAGAAAGGGAGCAAGGAGGACCCCGGGAACTACAGGCGGATGAGTCTCACCTCTGTACCTGGGAAGATCATGGAACAGATCATCCCGGATGAAACTCTTAATCACATGAGGAATGAGCATGTGATCAGAGACAGCCAGAATGGCTTCAGCAGGGGAAGGTCATGCTTGACCAATCTGGTGGCCTTCTATGATGGAGTGATGGCATTGGTGGACAAGGGAAAGGTAACTGAATGTCATTTACTGGACTTGAGCAAGGCCTTTCACATAGTCCCCCACCACATCCTTATCTCCAAACTGGAGGGATGTGGATTTGATGGGTGGACCACTCAATGGATAAGAAACTGGTTGAAAGGCTGCAGACAGAGGGTGGTCATCAATGGCTCTATGTCCGTATCTCATATGTCCATATGTCTATGGCCGGTAACGAGCGGCGTCCCCCAGGGTTCTGTCTTGGGACCAGTGCACTTTAACATCTTTATCAGTGACATCGATGACGGAATCGAGTGCACCCTCAGCAAGTTTGGTGATGACACCAAGCTGAGTGGTGTGGTTGACACGGTGGAAAGAAGGGATTCAGAGACACCTCAACAGGCTTGAAAGGTGGGTCTGAGTGAACATGATGAGATTCAACAAAGCAAAATGCAGAGTTTTGCATGGGTTGGATGGGGCCCTGGGCAGCCTGGTCTAGTATTAAATGGGGAGGTTGGTGGCCCTGCATGTGGCAGGGAGGTTAGAGATTCATGATCCTTGAGGTCCCTTCCAACCCTGGCCAGTCTGTGATTCTTGCAGAGAAAGCATAGAACTGTGAAGGTTTTTCTAGTCTCCAAAGCTGAACTCAAAGTAACATGTGCTAGAGCCATAGCTTCTGGTAGCAGACATTTTCACTGATTTGGAGGACAATCTGTAGCACCAAGTCCATAGGCTTTGGGGAACCCATGCATTAAAGACCCAGTGCAAAATCCTGCAAATCCTGGCCATGACCGTCTAGCCATCTCCCATTTGCAGTCATACAGCTGTCCCAGCTTCCATTTCCTCTTGCTGGTTGGTGTGAATTTGCCACCTAATATGAATAATTACTTGACCTGCAATAGGTTTCCTAAATAGCACACTCTCATTTAACACCCTTCCAAAAGCAGTTCATCTGCCTTACAGGATTTACATCGGCCTTACAGAGACTGTACAAGAACAACTTTTTAAATGTAAACTATATTTAAATTAACCCATAGCAGTGGACTTCAATTTCTTGTATTGTATTTTCACCACCAGTTCCATAAAGGCTTGGTTATTTCTTGTACTGATCTATTTCAAATCTCCTCTTGGGTGTCACTTCAAGGCTGTTTCATGTTACTAGGGCAACAGAACAGCCTATATCTCACTGACTGGGGCAAATTCTCTGATGTACCTAGCTTCCCTCTTCACTGTACCAAAGCAGTGCAGGCTGGATGCTTAAGTCAATGAAAATGAAAAGTGCTTAGCACTTTGCATGCACAGCCGTTTATAAATAATATGTAAAGGTCGAATAAGTTATTTTTTGGGTCTCTTGGTCCATTTTATTTATGCCATCCTGTTTTATTAATGATGGTCTGATTTTTAGCTATTGTAAATTTAAGCCAATTGACATATGTTAATTTACTATCAGATGAGAAACTGGAAAACAGTGAATGGTATTTCTGTTTTTTTTCAGCTCAAATGTAATTGTCTACTATATTGACTGATTCCCTTACTTTCACAACAACTGATATAGCATTTTCCTTAGACTGCTCCCCTTGGAGTTGTTTTTTTTGGGGGGGTTGTTTTTGTGTTTTTTTTTTCCTTGCTTTTTTTTTTTTTTTCTAATTTGATTGCTCAAACAGTGTTAGGTAAAAGTCATGTACTGATTCTTCAGTGATGTCCTGTCTCCATTTATTAAATTCCATAAATCAACCTAACTCACACGATTTCACACTATCTGCTTAAACTCACCATGACCAAAAAGAGATATTTGCTTTCCTCCAGAAGCACTTATTTTTCTCCATACAGTTCTGACATAATTTTTACAGAATCACAGAATGACATGTAAAGGGTCCTCTGATGTCACCTGCTCCAACCTCTACTCAATTAGGGTGCCCTGGACCGTGTATAGGAGGCTTCTGATCTCCGAACAGTAGATTCCACAGCCCCTCTGGGACACCTGTTCCAGTTCACCACTGCTGACACATGCACAGAAGTACTTCTTGATTTCCCTAAGAAATTGCCTGTGATCCACTTTGTGTCCGTTCCTTCTTGTCCTAGCCCTGAGCACCACTGCACAGAGTCTGGTTCTGACATCCCTGCAGCCACTTTTCAGGTATTTATGGACAATGATGAGATTCCCCAGGCCTCCTCTTGTCCAGGCTGAGCAGTCCCAGGTCTCAGCCTCTCCTTGTGAGAGAGGTTCTCCAGGCCCCTCATCATCTTGGTAGCCCTCTGCTGAAGTATCACCAGTATACCCAGGTCTTTCTTGTACTGAGAAGCCCAGGACTGGAAGTAGGACTCCAGGCATGGCCTCACCAATGCCTAGCAGATGGGCAGGACCATCTCCCTTGGCCTGCTGTCAGTGGAGTTCTAATACAGCTCAAGATACTATATAGTCTTCTCTGTGGCAGGGGCACATTTCTGGCTCATGTTCAACTTGATGTTAACCAGGACCCCTAGATCCTTTTCCTCACCCAACTCACTCGCACAAGTCATGTCTGACACTTACTACGATTTTTTTCTTACATTTTATCTAAGTCATCTTTTCTCTGTCCTCCTATTGCTTCTCATCAAACTCTCATTCCCAGGGATGCCTGTATGGAGGTATGTGTGAGGGTCATCTCTGCCACTCTCCCTCACTCGTTCTTATCACAGCCTCACCTCTGAGCAAGTAGTAACGACACCCTTATTTATGCTGTATTTGTTAAATTCCTCTGAGATAAGGCCACTTGTATTGACTACAAGCTCCCCTACTCCTTGCTGAGTCTCTCCTGGAGCAGTCTGCTTTCAAGAGGGCATGGTGTGGGCACATCTATGGGACCCACTTCCCTTTAAGCTCGGAACTGTTGCAGAAAAAAGATCAGAAGAGACCCAGTATCTTGATGATACATGCAAAGTATCAGGAGCTTCACAAGGATTAAAACGAAAGCCTATTCCTACATGGGACTGGGAGGCAGTGGAGCAGGGAAATAAGTGCAAAACCCTCAAAGAGTTCATACTTAACACGGGAGCTTTTCCTGTCCAGACCAGACAGGGCCTGGTGTGAGCATGTTCCTCGGTGCCAAGCTGGCTTTGGCAGTGTCCTCCAGCTCCCAGGACTGTGGGTTTTATTTATCCAGTGATGACTGAGATAGGCAGCCTTACCACAGCTCTGCACACTGCACTGCCAGGGGGCTGCACATCAGCTACTCAAGAGCCACAGATTGGTCACTGATTTAGATGGATTAGTGCAGACAGCAACAGCTTAAATACTGCAAATGTGTTAAATGTAAACTCAGACAGTAGCAAACCAGTAAATAATGAGACATTTGCTAGCATCAATTTGACTGTCTGCATATTACATCTCTTCTCACTGCTCTATGCATTTTTAAGATACAGGCTGTGCTGTATTCTGTGTTTCCAGAGGGCTCGGTAAATTTTGTTAGTATTAGAATACTAATAGTAACAACAATTATTGGACTATTCTTGTCTAAAATGCATACTGCATTAATAATTTTCTACAGTATCAACATTCTATTATAATGAAATTAATAACTTTTGTATAAATCATTAGCAATCAGAATTTATTTGTACTCCATAATTTGAAAATCTGAGAAAAAGTATAGTGCTAATTATTGTATACACAACTTCTGAATAATGAGTAAATATAATCATTTGTCTTTTCCTAATAAAGTTGTATTTTCTCCAAAACAACACAAACATCCAAATAAGAAATTAAATTATTTAGAAACATTAATTTTCAGCACGATTGATTTTTTTTCTTTTTACTTTACTACAGCTTTATTTGTTCTCTTTAGGGATCAGTTGCCACAAGTAGGCAATTATCACAGAATTGCAGGTGTTGGAAAGGACCTCAAGAGATCACTGAGTTCAACCTCCCTTCCAAAGCATGTTCCCTATGGTAGGTTGCGCAAGTGGACATCCAATCAGATCTGGAATATCTCCATAGAAGGAGACTCCGCAACATCCCTGGACAACCTGTTCCAGTGCTCTGTCACCCTTACTGTAAAGAAGTTGTTGAATGGTAGCACAGTCTTGAGGTGTGTCAGCCAATCCTCCCTACTGTGTATCATCTGCAAACTTATGAAGCTGAGATGTACTTTTCAGCAATTCAAGTTCTCCAGTTGCATTACAGCACACCTAAGTAAGGGATGAGCAAAAGACAGCGTGGCTGGAGTACAAAGAGGCCCAGCTCTTAGTTGGAAGATCAGCTCTAACGTTTTGGCAAATATGTTTCAGGGTTTCAACTGAAAGCAGTGAGCTATTTTTACCAGGGTTTTCCTGTCATGTGCTGTTTTCTCAGAACTGAACACAGCAAGGTTCCCCATGCCAGTTTACTCATTAATGTGGGCAAAGCACTGTATAGCAGCTAAGCACTCTTGCTTTCAAATATGTCCATCCTTCATCACCAACATGAAAAACCAGCACGGTGGCAGACACTATCATATTACCAAATCCCCTGATAAAAATGTCTGTCTGAGAGGAGGAAGATGACAGAGTTTTGCCACACATACAAGACAAGGGAAAGCAAACCACATTATGGATTGTAATTCACTGTACTTCGAACACAAAAAACACAGCAGTTAATCTTGATGCACCCTGAGACTATAGATATTGCACTAACCATATGCATGACTGGCATTACAAAACTTTGTAATGCAAAGATAGGAAGATATCTGTGCTCCAGAAACACGCAGATGCTGTAGTAAGGGACATGGTGTAATGGGGAAATATTGATGCTAAGATGATCTTGGAGGTCTTTTCCAACTCTAATGATTCTCTGATTCTATAGTTCTAAAAAATCAACCAAAACATATCATACATTTAGTGAGGGTAAAATACAAATTATGGATAATGATTAATTAATTGACTCATGAGAATAAAAAAGCATAAAGTTATTTCGGGGATGTCATCAGTCCAGACTGACTTTCGAGAAAAGCTGAATTTTATAAATAAATTTCTGCATTATTAGAAACAGAGTGAAAGAAAAAAAAAGCAAAAATAGAGGTGATCAGGTCTTTTTGTGGCAGAGTAGATTTTAAAGTTCAAAAGCCATATTTATTCCAGTAAACAAAGTATATTCATGTGCTAGCTTTACAGGGAAAGAGAGAGAGCGCAACAGGAGACTAAAATCCTGCAGGCTGGCTCCAATTCCTGTCATTATCTCATTGTAGACAAAATACAAATACATCTTTCCAAGCTAGCACATTGTGGAGAAAAGAGGAGAGCAGAGTAACTGTTTTGGACAGGGACTGCTATTAGACTCTCTGATACAGATTTTATTCCAAATTTAGTGCTCTGCCTCTGCATGTCTGAGATTAGAATCAAGCCTTCAGGCATTAACTGAGATAAACAAAGTACGATATGTCAAATCGAATTATGCCACAAATATCCAAATAAGATCTGGATCTCTAAGGTAATTCTAAAAGGCCTCAATGACAGAGAAGCAAATATGATTAAGTTTAAACTGCAAACAGCTTGTGAAATATGGGAAATAGCATTAAATGTGAAAATATCTGTAGGGAAATATTTTCGTTCAACTAATAAGGCAGGAAATTTTGTGACATAGTAAATAATTTTCCTGGTAGCTGAAGGCATCTTGAAAAAAAGAAGAGAGACTAAACAAACTACTATGCATTCTTGTTTTTACCAACAGTTATTATTGTTACCAAATTATAAAAAAATGCAGTGAAAATTGAAGCATTAACTTTTCACATGCTCTTATCAGTGGCTGTTATATGAGGTTAACTTGGCTAACACATCAGTTTTGTTTGGGACGAGGGAAAATGCAACTTCTTTTTTTCTTCCCAATTTTCATCTCAAGAAAAGCAAGACTGAAATGACAGTAGGCTATTCAAAGATAGTTCTTTGCACAGGGAGGGTCTACAGAAGAAATGTAAATATATATGTATATATTGTACATGACAAACTTCTGCCATCCAATTTATTACACTTAAAGACACATATATATGTTAAAGAACTCCTAATTACAATATCAGACTGAAAATGAACGTGCAAATACATACTGAATCACTGTCTGACTGTCACCTAAATCTCTGAGTGAGTTAAATTCATGGAATTCTTCAGACACTGTTAGGATTTCTTCAGTCAAATTAGATTAACTCTAAAAACTCTGCTTTCAGGAAATTACCAGAGCTGTATGTCCTACATGCAAACCTTCTAAAGCACTTCAATGATCTTCTTCCATCACTGAGCTATGTATACTAGCTATGGCTCACAAGATATCTGGCCAGCTCTGTGCTTGGGGTCAATGTGGGAAATCTTTCAGGAAAACCTCAGGAATGTGTTCTGCCATAATACTCAGCACCTTGTTCTCTCCAGACCTCCATTCCCATGGCAAACAGTATGCAAGTTGAGAGCCTCAATCTTACATTCAAATCCAATGACAGCAGCTGTGTTGTTGGATCCTTTCATATATTTCTTCTTTCCTCGATTTAAGTTGTTTCAGTGACACAATCTCTGCATCACGCACATACATGCATGAGTACAGCTAAGACCTGCTTAATCTTGACTGCATACTGAGTACTGTACATAAAGGTCCTTCTCAGTGATCACTAACTAGAAATGGTTTCAGGTTTGCTGGCTGTATGAGTATTTTAGCCAGGAACCACATTCAGCCATACAGAAAAATTGGATGGGGATTGCTAGAATCGTCCTAAGCTTTCAGACCCAAAGCTGCAAGCTGTGATCACAGATTCATATCCAGACTGAGCTTCCAGGTTTGGAGACAACATACAGAGAAATGAAGCAATAGCTTTGATAGATCCAGATTTAACTCTGCTAGGACAGTTCTGCAGCAACCATTCTGCTGCCTTCCCACAGTCTGAATTGGAGCCAGTGATGGGTAGGTACATCTGGCAAGTTTTCTTCAGAGCTGAAGGAAGATACCTCATAATTTAAGAAAAGTGAAGTCATGTAAAAAGGGCTTGATAAGACAGAAACATCACCTAAGGGAATTATTATTCTCAGTTTCAAGAGGAAAATTTTCTCAGCTGCAAAGGAATAACACTGCACAGTGTACGGTGACAGACGTGGCCCCGTATCCCAATGGACACTGCCACACGATATCCTGTCGGCTATGTCCATTCCCAGATCATTACATCTGCCTGAGTAGCAACATAACTGGGCACAAAGGAAATATGGGGCCTTCTGGAAGAGTCTCCTATGATTCCAGAGCCCTTGAGCTCTGTGAAGAGATTTTGGAAAAGTTCACTTTCTTTACACTTCTGAAGGAGGTGCAAAAGAAACTAGCAACCTTAGACACACTATGCTTTTATTCTCCTCAGTTCCCCACAGAGCATCTCTGACAAATGCAAAGTCTGAGAAAAGCTCTCCATCCCCTTCAACTTTTTTCCCCGTTACACTCACCTTATAATTAAACAGCTTTACCAGTCCTTATTGAACAAAATTAAAAAAAAAAAAAGATAAATTATGATAATTATGGTTTAGTTCAATAATATGAAAACTTTACATAGTATCACAGATGTAAATGGGCAGAGAAATTACAGCCCTGATCTAAAGACTTAATATAAATTAGACTCAATGAATAGTAAAACATTGTATTTGTAGTTAGTGCAGAACAAAATGGTAGGAGGCTAATTGCATAGAATTATTTTTCAAGGACATTTTTATGGAGAAAATTAATGTTTACAAGACTATCTCTGCTGCTGGACCTGAGAGGACTACAAAACCCTAGACTGTGACTGAGGAAAATATAAGAATTGAAATATATAACCTCAAAGCACAATATACAGTTACATTTAGTACTATTGACAGCACTGGAATTAAAATACAGTCCTATGAAATTAAATAAATTACATTTCAAGGGCTTATTTTTTTAATATTTACATTTATTTTAGAGACTAAAATTCACAGCTAATTAGAAAGCTACAACCCTCCATCTAAGATCACAGACACACATTCAGCACCTTGATTTACAGTTGCAAATACTGGAACAGCTGCAAATACTACCTCAGGCCATTTTTTACCACCTCCATGTTGGAGATCACCATGACAACAGCAAAGCAAACTAAATGGAGGCCACACGTGCTTACTAAACTCAGATCCTCAATGGAAAATATTTTTTTAAATCTTAAATCAATAGTGAAGACTAACCAGTCTAACATGGTTGACTCCCCACATAAACAAGGGAAAGATCAGAGAAACAAGGAAGACAGCGGCCACCCGCACAGACTTTCCTGACAGTAGGCTCAGGCTGCAACATGGAGTTGGGTTACCAGTATTGCAAACATCGGCAGCTCACTGCAGAAAAGACTATCTGCCTTTGCCAGAGGATCAAACTTTGCAGCCAGCTGGGGCCAAAACTCCCTGTGTACACATAAGCAGAGCTGTACCAGAGTCTCCTGGCTTGAACCAGGAGTTTCTTTCCAATTTCTAGTCCTTGAAGGGCATCAACTACAAGTGAATACATGAAAAGCATACAGACATTTCTTTAGAAAAAGATATCATATTTTTTTATTACTCTCTCTACTACACTCTGCTCAATCTGCTGTACTCAGCTATACTGTATTCTCTTCCTGTTACATTCATACATGTAAGAAGTAGTGAAATAGCAGCTGGTTTAGGATTCAGCTTTCATTTCACTTGGAGATGAAACAGAGACATCTACATGTTGAAGCCATGAATATAAACTCCAGACCTACCTTTTTCATTTCGTGTGATGCAGTCTCTGTAATATTTAACTACGTAATGTATCATGTAGTATCATGAGCTCTTAAAAAAAGAAAGTGTTTTCTCTCTACAGAACAGTAATCAAAACATATCCAACTTTCATAAAGATTTTTGAAGATTTTTTTTAAAACTATTATTAACTGGATTTATACACACAAATGATCTGATATTACATCTCATGTTACCTGCCTACAGGACAAACGCATGCAGCATTTTGTTGTAAAAGCTCGCATCATTGATACGTTGAACAGGTACATCTGACTACTTTCCCATATTATGAATGAAATGAGGCATTTAATTATCCCAGAAGTTTCTCCACAAATATCTGTAAGCACAGAGTACTTTCATTTGCTTTTTTTTTTTTTTTTTTTTTTTTGGTCATTGCATTTGCAATTTCAAAGTGCTTCTATGCTTCTATCTCTATAACTGAAGGCAATATTCTCTTTATGGGATTTTGCTTGCAGTACTATTTCTTATTTCTACTTAATGAAGTAGCATATAGTAGGGAGTTGTACATTTCACTCAAAAGCAATGTGATTATTATAATAAGATTATGAGGATTAAAAAAAGCAGAAATACAGGAAAGTTCTACCAGCTTCAGATATACCATTCAGTGTTTTCTTTTTATCATTTTGAAACTAAAAGTCAGCTGCAATATGCTCATACAAAATTGAACATAATTACTTTCTCTATGAAATAATCATTGTGAATAGTATCTGAAAGACCCCTTGCATGACAACTAAGTGGCTCTTAAACCACTCTGAGAAAGGCCAAATTCTCAGTATGGTTTCAAGTAGCTAGAAAAAAATAATTACACAACTATAAGGCCATCATTTTCTAGAAATAAATAATCAAAAATCAGATATTAGAAATGAATTGACAGGAGAATATCAAGCTTGAGCTTTTGAAGACACTGTTGTTCCGTTAAATCTGTGAAATGATATTTTTATATATATTCAACATTCTTATTCCACTGTACTTTTTTTATTACTCATCAAATCATCAGTGCCTAAGGAAAAAAATATAACTATGAAAGGATGTTGATTTTAAATTACCAGAAGGAACATAATGACTGTAGTTGATTCCTAAGCTGCACCTAAGTATACATTTTTCAAAGCATACACAAATCTTAAGCAGACATTTCAGCCATTTGGACAATTGGAAGGTTAAAATAATTATATGTGGATTAAAGTGATATTTCATATAATAATTGGCCTTGAATGTGGAGTTGAAATGTAACTCTTCCTGATACTGTTCAACAAACATGCATTTCTATTTTATCATTCGACAATAGCATATTACCTAAAGCTGATGTTCTGTGATTACAGTTTTTATTAACATACCTGCAATGAACTGTTTGGATGGCTGCTGTTCAAACTGGGGTGAATGTCAAGCCTTACTCATCTCAAGTAATCAAAATATAGAATGTTCAGATGCAGCTTCATAAACACTTCTACCACTTTTTGATGGCAAAGAAAACCTCACTGAACTGTCTCTATGTTTGTTAGCTCTGCTGATTTTGACCGAGCAGTTCTGTTAGCTTTCAGATGTAAAGTAAACCTTAATATTTCTCCCTGTCAGCTGTGAGAGGATACCCGGAGGAGCTACCCTTTAAAGAATCTCCAAACACTAGCAATCTCCTGCTATTTAGACACCCATATCTCCAGTTCTTTACATTACACCAGTCTCTGTGGATTAGCAGGAAAAGGGTAATACTTTCATGCAGCTGATAGATGAGGAGGCACTGGCACTGCTGAGTGCTCAGTTTTACTTCCAAGCCTCTATCTAGGCTGACTCAGCGGCTGCTTTATTTTAAAGACTCTTTATTCACCTACACTGCTGCAAATTGTTAAGAGCTATAAATTCCAGTAACCTGTTAGAGGGCTGCTTTAGAGATTAACACTATATGCTTACTTTGATACCACAGCATAGCTCCCAAAGGGATTAACAGGAAGCAAGAGAATGCATCTTAAGTAAGAGATCCTTCATTCCTCTGTCCCTGCAGAGACCCCACGTGCCCACAAAGAAAAATGTGAAGGTCATCTGTATGAACCAGAAGCCACAGTGACTACACCACCCTTTGCTCCCTCAGGCAAGTGTGTAGCACACAGGTCAGAGCATTTGGGCCAGGAGTCTGAATCAAGGCAAGAAACAGCACCAGGATGCAGATGCTGAAATTCTCTCCTGAGAAAGGGCTCCTCTGTACACTGGCTCCACACTAGGAATACAAGTTCAGGTTTCCTGATGTACACAAAAATGACATTTTTTTCATTTGCACTGCAATTGCTTCTGACTTCATTCCCGTATTGCATGTGTTCATAAATCAGCACAGGGTATTGAACCATGCTGTTGTTTACTCAGTACTGTTTGCTTCCCACTGGATGATATAAAGTAGAAATAAGACAGATGACTGGTGCTACATAACCGTGGTGATCCATCTGGTGACAACTGGGAGAAAAAGTACATCAGATCAATTCATGTGCTCACTAATGCCACATAGGATATAATGCAACTCAATAACATTTCTGTCTGTTGCAGAAGTATTGTTGCCTGATTCTGCATCCTGTTCAATTTAAAAGCACTGGATGCAAGTGTTTCTTACAGATTGCATGCACACACATTACATTAATACTAAAATTAAGAAAAAAAAAAAAAAAAAAAGCTGACTAAGAGAGAAACGCCTTCATGGAAGATTAAGAATTGAGTTCATGAAGTGGGATCCATGTTCAGGGTTTAGAGTTTATTTTAACACAGTTGAAACTGAACACTGGATTTTTAACATCCTTGCAATACCTGTTACTAACTCTCTTCTGTGTCAGAAAACTTGTGTAGGAAGCATTATGGCAAAGCTTTCATTTTAGCAGCTGCACAAAGAATAAGTAATGAAAAACTGAACATTTTTAGTAACCTGAATATATGACAGAAGGGATACTGTAACTGTTCAAGAAAATAATACGTGTTTATGCTTCAAACAAGCATAGGTTTCATGGCAAGCATCTTCAAACTTAATAATGGATCAAACATTATGCTGTACGGAATGCAAACAGTAGTCTTTTATTCTGTGAGTGCAATCTCCAATATTAGCTGTGAACTGAGTAATTGGCACAGTGTTGCAGCCAACCTCATAGAAATACCTCAATACTCTGGACACAAAGTGACAGATGTCAAACCTGCAACAGTGAGCATGTGCTGCAAGTGCATAACACTGCTTACAAAGGTGAAGATCTGATATTAGCAACACCTGTGGGGAGGACGGAGGAGCTCAGAAGAAGACTTGAATTACAGAATCATAGAATCATAGAATGGCCTGGGTTGAAAAGGACCACAATGATCATCCAGTTTCAACCCCGTGCTATGTGCAGGGTCACCAACCACCAGACCAGGCTGCCCAGAGCCACATCCAGCCTGGCCTTGAATGCCTCCAGGGATGGGGCATCCACAACCTCCTTGGGCAACCTGTTCCAGTGTGTCACCACCCTCTGTGTGAAAAACTTCCTCCTAATATCTAACCTAAACCTTCCCTTTCTCAGTTTAAAAACATTCCCCTTTGTCCTATCACTATCCACCCTTGTGAACAGCCGTTTCCCCTCCTGTTTATATGTTCCCTTCAAGTATTGGAAGGCCACTGTGAGATCTCCCCAGACCGTTTTCTTCTCCAAGCTAAACAAGCCCAGTTCCCTCAACCATTCCTCATAGGAGAGGTGCTCCAGCCCTCTGATCATCTTAGTAGTCCTCCTCTGGATGAAGACATAGAAGAGATAATAAAGGGCCTGTGCAAATAAGTCAAAAGATTCAGACTGCCAAGCAGGGAATACAGAGGAAAGACGGCCCTGTGAGGTGAATTATGCAAGGAAGCATGCAAATTAGAAGGCAAGGCAAGAAGGTGAGATGACTTCAGTGCACTGGCGTGCGAAGAAGTATGGTGGTTTGACACAGACAGGGCTTCTAAATTGTATTAGTTCCTACTCTCTACAGAAATCCAAGATGTGAAGCTGGTGGAGAGGATCCAGAGGAGGGTACAAAGAGCACCTCTCTTATGAAGAAAGGTTGAGAGAATTGGGCTTGTTTACAAAACAGTGCTCTGGGAAGACCACATTGTAGCCTTCCAGTACTTGAAGGGAGATAGCAAGGAGCTTCACAGATGAGGGGAAATGGCTTTAAACTAAAAGAGGGGAGATTTAGGTTAGATGCTGGGGAGTAAGTTTTTGCTCAGAGGGTGAAGTGCTGGAAAAGGTTGCTGTGATAGAAACTAAGGATGCCCCATCCCAGGAGGCATTCAAGGCCAGGTGGATGGGGCACTTGGCGTCCTGATCTGGTGAGTGGTACCAGGGTGGTACTCATGGCATGGGGTTGGAACTAGATGATCTGTTAAGTCCCTTCCAACCTAAGCCATTTCATGATTCTGTGATGATTCTGTGATTTAAAGTCTTGTTCCATTGAGCTACTAACCAGCTGATTCAGGCTAAGGAATATGAAGAAGGCTTAGCATTCAGTGTAAACCACTTTTAGACAGTGAGTTTTATCTGTCTGCAATTATGATTAGAAATAAAACAAATTCAAGAACATACAAGTAAGCATACAGTCTTACAAATAAGTCTGTGTGGAATACAGATTTGGGACACTGATGGGAAATACAGCAAGACCTTAAAAATGAAAAGGCTTCTAAGTACAACAGCCCAGACATGGTTATGGCAGCTTGCAGAAACTGCAGCCACAGAATACAAAAACACCTAAGAACTTCCAGATCAATGCTATAATGTACTCATCATCAACACATGCTAGTCATAAAGTTCCTTTGTAAATGAGGCATTTCTTTCTGTTTTTCAGCAAGTTACAATGTAGAAAACTTGCCAAATCCTCTTGTTCCAGAAGATGGATCATAAAACTAAGGTAAAAGAACTACTACAAATTGAAGCTCTCTGCCACCTTTCCTCTTTCACAAACTGGCCATGAAAGTAGGGCACATTTCTGAACGGATGTACCTCTGCAGGCCACTGGGCACTGAGGGGGCATAAGGTGGCAAGATTAGAGCTGAAAACAAATACTTGAGACAATATCTGTGTAATTTTATTCTGTTTACACTTATCCACCAATTACTAACACATTTTACAATTTTCAAAGGTGTGAGAAGGCAGAAAGAACTTCTATTTTGTTATAACTCCAATATTTAAAAATGCCAATTTTCTAGAGATTTTATGACAAGGAGATAAATGCAGTACACACTTATGTAGAACTGAATATAACTGCACTACATCTGTACTAGTCCTTTAATGTATTTCCTTACTGATTTTGCAAAATCCAAAGCATAAAATCACAAGAATGTTTCCTGTAATTTAATTGAGTACATTACCATATAATTAACATTTGATGTGTGAAAGAAAGCTGTGTGAAGAGGCAGAAGGAACACAGAGAAAATGAGAGAAAAGGTGCAGCTTTGCTAACACTACTGAAAGTCATTTTTATCCATGAATATTTCTTCCTGCCTTGATTTTCTTTCTCAATAGATACTAAAGGCCAATTGCAAGTGCACTCCTTGGAGGAACAGGCAGCCTTCAAGTTTTTATTCCCGTAAGCACCAAGCTCCAAAGACTACTACACTGGAAATATCAGAAAGCCCCTCTTGATCTCAGTTTCTAGAAGCCAGAATGCTGCCTTAAATGGAAAGAGAATTACAATGTACTTTGCAGATTGTTGTGTAAGGTATGTGGTCAGGCTTCTGCAAAACCAGAATGTTTAACTTCTGTTTGTGGATATACAGAGTTCTATTCTAAACAGTTTTGCTCATTCTGCTTTGCCTTCTTTCTGCGCTCTTTGAAATGTGAGAAATTGTTACAATTAGAATAACAGAATCATGGAATAGTTAAGGTTGGAAAAGACCTCTAAGATCAAATATGGGAAATAAACAACCCTTACAAGAAACTACTAGAAGCAAACTACTAAAAAACTTGCAGTTGAAATCTTAGTCTATTTTCTTTTTTTTTTTTTTTTTTTTTTTTTTTTTGTAACGATACAACTGTTACATCCACAAGTAGTGTACAGTTTCATAGAATCATAGAATCATAGAATCACTAAGGTTGGAAAAGACCTAAAAGATCACCCAGTCCAACCGTTCACCTATTCCCAATAGCTCCTACTAAACCATGTCCCTCAGTGCAACATCCAGTCTTTCCTTGAACACCCCCAGGCTCGGTGATTCCACCACCTCCCTGGGCAGTCCATTCCAGTGCCTGACCACCCTTTCTGAAAAGTAATACTTCCTCATGTCCAGCCTGAATCTCCCCTGCCGTAGCTTGAAACCATTCCCCCTGGTCCTATCACTAATGACACGAGAGAAGAGGCCGACCCCCAGCTCACTACAACCTCCCTTCAGGAAGTTATAGAGAGCAATAAGGTCTCCCCTGAGCCTCCTCTTCTCCAGGCTGAACATTCCCAGCTCCTTCAGCCTCTCCTCATATGGCCTGTGTTCCAGACCCCTCACCAGCTTTGTTGCCCTTCTTTGAACACGTTCCAGGGCCTCAATATCTTTCTTGCAGTGAGGGGCCCAAAACTGGACACAGTACTCGAGGTGCGGCCTCACGAGTGCTGAATATAGGGGAACAATCACCTCTCTGCTCCTGCTTGCAACACTGTTTCTGATGCAAGCCAGGATGCCATTGGCCTTCTTGGCCCCCTGGGCACACTGTCGGCTCATGTTCAGCCGAGCATCAATCAATACCCCCAGGTCCATTTCCTCTACGCAGTCCTCCAGCCACACCGCCCCAAGCCTGTAGCGTCGCCTGGGGTTGTTGTGGCCGAAGTGCAGGACCCGGCATTTGGCCTTGTTGAAACTCATCTCATTGGCTCCAGCCCAGCTCTCCAGCCTGTCCAGATCCCTCTGTAGGGCCTCGCTACCCCCAGGCAGATCCACACTTCCAGCCAATTTGGTGTCATCTGCGAATTTACTGAGGGTGCACTCGATGCCCTCATCCAGGTCATCAATAAAGATATTGAAGAGGACAGGCCCCAGCACCGACCCCTGCGGAACACCACTCACGACTGGTCGCCAGCTGGATTTAACTCCATTCACCACCACTCTCTGTGCCCGGCCCTCCAGCCAGCTCCTTACCCAGCCAAGAGTGTACCCATCCAAGCCTCTGGCTGCCAGCTTCTGCAGGAGAATGCTGTGGGAGACAGTGTCAAAGGCTTTGCTGAAGTCTAGGTAGACCACATCAACAGCCTTTCCCTCATCCACCAGATGGGTCACTAGATCATAGAAGGAGATCAGGTTGGTCAAACAGGACCTGCCCTTCATGAACCCATGCTGGCTAGGCCTGATCCCCCGGTCACCCTGCACATGCCGCATGATCTCCCTCAAGACGATCTGCTCCATAACCTTCCCTGGCACCGAGGTCAGGCTGACAGGCCTGTAGTTCCCCGGATCCTCCTTACGACCTTTCTTATAAATGGGAGTCACATTGGCAAGCCTCCAGTCTTCTGGGACCTCACCAGTCAACAAGGAGCGCTGACAGATGATGGAAAGCGGCTCGGCTATCACCTCCGCCAGTTCCCTCAGCACTCTCGGGTGGATCTCATCTGGCCCCAAAGTTTGATACAACTACTAACTTGCCAATACCTGCCCATATGAGCACTACGATTTATTCCTTTGGACTCATAATCTCTCAATCAGTTATTTCATGTCTTAGATTTGAAATTTCCCTGGGTAGGGACTGGGCTCCTTCAGCTGCTACAGTGCCTAACGCAGTATGTCTTGGATGTTACCACCTTCAAATTACAGATATGAACAATAATCATTCACAGTACATCTGCGACCACATTCTGTGACCTGTTAAAATGAAATGCTTGCATCAAACTGATTTTTGGTAGTGAACAACTGAACTAGAAAATCAAAGTATGACACATTCATGATAAATCACAGTCTAAACCTTTGATGAATCACATCAGCCACTCTTGGCTATCTACTTTTTCTTATACTTCATATTTTAAATTCACTATTTTTATATGGTCAATACTCAGTATGTTTATATTAAATCAATACATTTTAGAATCACGCTTCTGTCTGACTGCAAAGTTGAATTCATGATAAATGTTATGCTTTCAAGACAGTATATTTAGGAATAGCATTCAGAGATTTACAGACTGTAACAGGTATACAAAGTAGCTACCAAGTCCACTTTAAAAAGATGAAAAGTGGGCACATAAAAATTTTTCTTGAGCTGCTTGAAGTCCTCCAAGTAAGTTATACAGCTACGTAATGGTTTCAATATTTTAGTTTCCAAAATGCATAAGGCAGAAAGATTCTCACATACCTAACTGTTTTTTAGGATAATAATGTAGACAGTTTGTACATACTACCATAACTCCAAAACAAGGGCTAACAGGCAGTTTCAGCCATAGTCACAAGGATGTTATAAACAAAACAGAAAGCTCAGCATAACCAAGACAGTCTTTCTATTTCTGTACAATTCAATTCTCATTTCTAAATATCCTTTAGCTCCTGAGAATATACAGGGATCTGTTAAAAACAAACAAACAAACAAAAAACCAATTCCTTTCCCCAGAACCCATCATGATCTCAGCTGTGTCCAAAATATGGGTCAATGGCATGTGGTAATAAATAATCCTAGAAATTATTTAACAATTGGAGTTACATCAGTGTACCAGCATGGCTACACCAAGGGCAGGTCCTGCCTGACCAATCTTGTCATTCTTTATGATGGTATAATTGTGCCAGTGGACAAGGGAAGAGTCACTGATGTCATCTATCTGAGATTCAGTAAGTCCTTTGATACTGTCTCCCACAACATCCTTCTTTCCAAATTGGAAAGATATGGATGTGATGGGTGGACTGTTTGATGGATGAAGAACTGGTTATGAGATCGTACTCAGTTTGATGGATCGATGTCTGGATGGAGATCAGTGATGCGTGGTGTCCCTCAGAGGCAGTAATGAAACCAATGCTCTTCAAGATCTTCATCAATGATATCAATAGTGGGATTGAGTGCACCCTTAGCAGATGACACCAAACTTTGTGGTGCAATTCATAGAGTCACAGAATCAGAAAATGGCTTGGGTTGAAAAGAACCATCCAGTCTCAAGCCCACTGCTGTGTGCAGGGTTGCAAACCACCATACCAGGCTGCCCAGAGTCACATCCAGCTTGGCCTTGAATGCTTCCAGGAATGGGGCATCCACAACCTCCTTTGGCAACCCATTCCAGTGTATCACCACCCTTGGATGATTTTTAGAAAAGCCTACACAAAAGACTCAAACAGTGGGTGAGCCTGATGAAATTCAATAAATTCAAATGTGAGGTCTTGCACCTGGATCATGACAACCATTGCTTTCAGTACAAGCTGAGGGATATAAGGATGGAGCACAGACTTGCTGAAAAAGACTTGGGGATACTGGTGGATGGCAAGCTGAACAGCAATGAACAGCTGAGCAGCAATGTGCCCTCTCAGCCAGAAAGCCAACTGTATTCTGGGTTGCATCAAAAGGTGGCCAGCAGCACCTTGTGCTGGTGAGGCCTCTCCTGGAGTACTGCATTCAGACGTGGAATCCTCAGTACAGGAGAGATGTGGACCTGCTTGAATGCATTCAGAAGAGGGCCACTGAAGGGACTGAACACCTCTCCTATAAGGACAGGCTGAGAGAGCTGGGGATGACTAGCCTCGAGGCTCCCGGGAGACCTGAGTGCGACGTTTCAGTATCTAAAAGGGGGCTAGAAGAAAAGGACAGACTCTTTAGCAGAGTCTGTTGTGACATGACAAGGGGAAGTGGTTTCAAACTAAAGGAGGGGAGATTTAGACTGGATATAAGTAAGAAGTTCTTTTGTTTTTGTTTTTGTTTTTTTTTAAAAGGGTGGTGAGACAGGAACAGAATGCCCAGAGATGTAGTGGAAGCTCCTTCCTTGCAGACATTCAAGGTCAGGCTGGACTGAGCTCTGAGCAACCTGATGTAGATGTAGGTATTCCTGTTCCTTGCTGAGGAGCCTTCAAGGGTCTCTTCCAACTCCAATGATTCTATAATTTTGCTCGTATACTTCTAGCAAACACCACCTCAGGTCTTCCAGGTCAAAATCAACACAGTAAGATCAAAAGCTTCATTCATACATTCTGAAGACCAGAAACTCAATCTGCTTTGAACTTCCTACAGACACTAATGCTTTGCCAAAAACAAAAACAAGATATTAGAAAGAATTGCATGCCACTCTGATGTGGATCTGACAGTACTTTTACTTTGAACAAAGCAACACAGAAGCTCATCCATCATATATAAGTATGGCAATATAAAGCAGTATGGATTGATGAGGATCCAAGGTGACATGTCAATATGGTGCACTGGGATGTTTTAGGCATACAGCTGGAAAAGCACATTTCTGTCTCACACTGCAGCCAGACAGCCCAGGGCTGGCACCTGCAATCAGGCTGCAAAGAGCTCCTAACATGGTTCCAGGGTGCACATGAGCTATTTAACAGATTTCCTAACATTCCTGATGCCCCTTAACTACTGGCAAAGAACTGTGAAGCCAAAATACAGAGTTCTAGCTCATCCGCAATTCAATGGGGGACCATTTTGTTTGCCTTTTTAATTAGATTAGATGAGATCAATAGTAGACACAAAGGTCATCTGATTTGTATAAATTACCCCAAACTAAAGCCTGGAGTTCCTTTCAAAATACGTTATCCCAAGGAGTTAATGTTCCATTCATAATATTATCACTAGAGTTTCTGTAATTAAATAATGATAGTTTCCTAACACCCAATAACACAACATCACCTCTATTATAACTACAGAGGAGGAGAAAAGACATTCAAAAGCAAAGTCACATTGTAGAGTAGTGCTCACAGATATGAGACATATCTATCTAAAGAGCACATATAATAGAAATTTCAAAAGGCAAAGTAACTTTAATAGTATGTCTGTTTTACCAAACTTATAAAGGCATTTTGTCTGATACTACATTAGTTTCTCCAGACTGAACATGTATTTCTTTTATTGCAAATGTGATTACTTTCCCTTGCCACAAGAAAACATTCATCCTTGAGTCTGATGATGAGAAAGGATTCAGTTCAAGAGTGTACCTGTTCTATTGTTATGTGCTTCTCTGGCTATGAAACTCACAACAGTGTAGAAATGGCAGACATTTTTGCAAAAATTTTTAGAAGAATGTTTTGCTTTGTTCAGTGGAAAAACAATTTTCTTTTCCTTATTTTTTTTTGAAATGATCTTTTAAAATAGTTCATACATTTCAGATTATTAGCATAAGAATAGTCTGAAGTAAAGATCATCAAGTAATTTTAATTGAAGTTTTTTATCTTGCTCTTTTTTTTTTTTTTTTTTTTTTTTTCCAAAACAATCCCAGTAATCCTTTGAGAAAATCTGCACTTTGTTTCAAAAGTCTCAACTATCTGGAAAAATATTCCCTTTTCTGGAAGCTCACACAGCACAAAAATCTTCCTATGAATTGCTGATATGATGTACATATGCACTGTGCTACTTTAAAAACTCTACCTCACATCTATCTGCACAAAATGTAAATTTGTCCATTCTGAAACACAGGAATTTAACCAAATGCAACAACACTAGCAACACTATTACACTGAATTTCTCAATCACATTCTCTCTTCCATCTGGTTTAAGCTGTACTTATATTAATTGAAATAATCATCAAGCAAGATAGAGCAACGGAGTCACAGGGTCACAGAATGGTTTGGATAGGAAGGGTCCTTTAAGATCGTCTAGCTCCCAACCCCTCTGTTATAGGCATGGGCACCTCCTGCTAGATCAGGTTGTTCAAACTCCCCTCCAACCTGGATGGGAGATTTGGATTCTGTATGGTGAGTTTTGCAAATCAACCATACCAATCTCCCCGCATGATCGTGTGACTTACCACACTAGTTTCACCTCTATACATAAGAGGTATATATCTATAAGAAAATAAGTTACCAAAGTTGCTCTGGATATTCAGTATCACTATCAACTGCTGTTCCTGAGTGCCTTTTTCTACTTCTACTTAGAAAAACATGGATAGCAACAAATGTATTACAATTCTCTTTGCATGCAGACTTTTCTGTACAGAGACATTATTGGGACACCATACTGAGCAACTTGTTTTATGCAACTGCACTTTTCGTTGGTTATAAATGAACATGATCAAATTGAGTATTTCATAATTCATGAATATACTATTCATGTTAAATATTAGTGCTGAAAGTGTACAGAAAAGATGTTCATCTGTTATACCATGTGAAAAACAAAAACAAAAGAAAAATCAGCACAACCACCACTATAACCACCACTATATTTATTTCCACCCTTTATTCTAATTTTCAGTCACCTCCAGTTCAGGCAAATGCTAGGACATTTCAAATGATAGAACATTTTAAATTAATTGTAATATTAATTTTAATGAATCTGTCTGTTAATTACTTTGTACATTGCCTGAGTAAAAGCATGACTGACATTTCAGCGTTAGTAATAGTAATAAGCTATTAGTAATTAGTAATAAGCTATAGTAATATTTTATGAGACTGAATCTGGCAGGACAACCTCAAGTCTAGATTTGCCATTTCAATTCTATAATGAATTTAGGTTTAGACAGCAATTTATTTTGATTATCCTTCATCAAGTCCACAATACGTTTTAGAGATCTGAGAAAACAAATACTTTAAGTCAAGCAGCTTCAACTCAGAGTTGAACGAAATTGTTTTGTAATACTGTGACAGGTTTTGTCTCTGTTGTAGTATATTGATGGGAATAGCTGTGATTTTTTTCCTCAAATGCTGTCAATTAAGGTATTATTTTATTCACTTCATTGAATTTAGTATGTTTAAATCCCTCATGTTTTGTAATTTTGTGAAATGACAGTGAACTCCCAGCGTTACTCCGTGGTGATACCATGCTTCCCACCACCTCCAATGTTAACATTACCACATACTGTCTTTACCACATCTTACAAACTGAACTTCACATCTTGAAATAAAAAAATCATTTCAGAACTCTCCAAGGTTTAAGATCTTGCATGGAATGTTTGTATACACATTCAGCTCTTTATTCTTAGTTATACTGATTGAACTCCCTAAGCTCTCCCTCATCCAATGCTCTCCCTTATCTACATTTAAAACAACATAAAGCAAGATGCTTCCACTTGAGGTGGCAGTACTGAGATGAGCCACAACCTGAATTTCCACATCCAGAATTCTGTAGCAAGCTGCTTTCACTATTTCTGGTGCTGCCAAGCTATTGTTACTTACATTCTCTTGTAAAACTGACATGATCAGGCAGTCTGAATTATTGCCCAGAGCTACTTACGCTGCCCTCATTTAAGAACTGTATGCAAGCTTTTCTGATTTCTGTGGCAAGCCCAAGTGCTAATAGCATTTGGCAGCATATTTATTTGATAGCTGTTTGCAGTTACAGTAGTCATCACTGCAGAGATATGATATTTACTATGGCCTCGTGTTTGACTCTTTTTAAAAAAAGAAAATACTTTGCATATTTACACTGTAGTAAATATTGACTTGCTGCTAATGACTGCTTTATGTTTTGATATTTTCTAACTGTGGGTTTCCTCACTGCTTGTTCTATCTCTTCATTAGGAGCACTGAGTAATGTTTAATTGCTGCTTGAATTCAAGAGAAGCCTGGTGGAGCTCCACTGTCATTTTTCATTTAAATATATATTATCTTGTCACTCAACGTGGCATAGTACAAGATTCTTAATTTTATACTCTGCAGACGTTTGATGTATATTTTAAAGGTTTTAATTACAATTTTTAGTCAACAGAACACATAGAGATGCAAGATTTTATAGTGTATGACTGAAGAAGCCTCCTAGAGCAGCCTTCTTGATCCAAATGAATTACATGACTCTTCTGTTTTGGATGTCACCTCCAAGCCAGAAACGATACTCTTCAATATTGCTCAGTTCAATTTTCTCAAGTTACACTGGGGGATGTTTTGTTTGGATATAAGGAACTGAACATGTTTTAAAGCTCTGGAACAGGCTTCCCAGAGAAGTAGTTGAATAGCAATCCCTGGAGGTGTTTAAAGACTAGTGGATGTGAGGCTTAGGGACACGGCTTAGGTGCAGACTTGCAAGAATGAGGTTAATGATTGAACTTGATGATCTTAGAGATCTCAATCTGAGTGATTCTATGATTCTGCATCTCTATACTTATCCAACAAATGTGATCAAGCACTTAAGCCTTGCTTTGGAGTGTACTGGTGTGTACTGGTCCTGGTACATGAAAATCTATTTCATTCATCAAACATGCAAATCCTCACTGTGCCATCATTACCACTCCCTAACAAAATGTAAGGTAAAGTTTTAACACCCAGTCTATACAAATCATGATACATAATGGTGAATTACATAAAACATAGCATGGCAAATAGGAGAGCACTCTAATGATTTAAACCGCTTACAGACAGTCAGGAAACAAACATCAGTTCACAATGGTCTAAGTAGCATGGCTGGTGTTTGTCAGTCAGCAAAATGAAAACGTAAGATATAATTTTAGTTAATATTTTTACTTACTCTTTTAAAACAATGCTTTATTTTCTTGTAGAGATTTCTGATTACAGTTGTTTGTCTAGATTATCATAAAAATATTTATATATATTTAAATCACATATCACAATAACACAACAGCCACTCCCACCAATAAGTTGCCGAGTAGGTTTCATGACCTGAATTACCTTAAGTGTATAAATATTTCCATTAAAGACACCAGGACTCACAACTCACTCAGTTACTTTTTGGTGGGAGTGGGTTTTTGAGTAGGGTTACAGTGTCAGATATGCTATATTTCCCACTGGGAAAGCCTTAAGATTATCTCTCAGTTATTTTCATTGGGCAAAATCCTTCTTTTCTAGAGACAGACATGACTTTAATACTCTTGGTAGCAGTGTGATGGAGTCTAAGAAGAGACCATCCAGAAGCTTTGAGACTTTAAAAGCAGCAAAAAACCTCTGTGGCCAAGATGACACACCTAGGAGTATGTCAGATGCATGTCTGTTTAATGTCATAGAATCACAGAATCATAGATTCATAGAATCATAGAATGACTTGGGGTGGAAGGGACCTTAAAGCCCATCCAGTTCCAACCCCTTGCCATGGGTTGGCTGCCTTGCGTCAGATCAGGCTGCCCAGGACTCCATCCAACTTGGTCTTGAATGCCTCCAGGGACAATGCATTCACAGCTTCTCTGGGCAGCCCGTTCTAGCACCTCACCACCCTCTGAGCAAAGAATTTTCTCCTAACATGTAATCTAAACCTCCACTCTTTTCAATATAATTATATAATTAGTTGAAAGCAAGGAAATTATGTGTGTAAGGCATGTTTTGCATTACTTTCAGGTTTTAAGGTCTAGGTAGTAGAGGCAGAGTATGGCTTCAGCCTGTGGTGCAACAGACATATCCTGACTGTTGCTTCTCCCAGAGCAAGACTGGGAATACCCATGGTCAGCAGTAATGTGATTCTTTCCAAAACAAAAATTCTCCATCACAAACAACAAAGGCTTCCACTTCCCATGGTCTCTGGGATTATTTCCTCCAGTGTCCAGGGCACCCAAGGAGGAAGGGAGCTGCAGTTCTGCAGGTTCACATACCTGCCCATGCACATCAACCTGGCTGTCAGCAAATGGTACAAGGCCAGAGAAAAATCATATCTAGCTACTCTGTGCAGACATTCTCATAAACATTAACAAATGAAGCTTGCCTGCATGCAGCCTTTATTAGCCTTAAGATAAGAGCCCTTCCTTCACTTATAGCAACTTCACTAAAATTTGCAAAAAGACAGACTGCTTCGTTACTTAAGTGTGACATATATACACATTTCATCTTACATCTGTATGCATACATTTACATATGCGTGTTGTCTACATTTTTACTGAAGAAAACTTTTTCTAAAGGAACCTATCAAGCAGATACATGGAGACAAATGTTGCCTCGCGCTCTCACTACGTGAGAGCTCCCTGTGAACGGTGTACCCTCGACCTATCAAGCAGCTCGTACTCGTATGGTGTGGTCTTGAAAGACTGACTTTATTGAGCAACACATCCCTTTATATACCGTTGCTTAGTGCTATAGGACCGCCAATACAGGGCAGGCCCTCCTATCAGGTTACAGCACGTACTACCCTACTGTTTGATTTCACAATCGATCTCTACTACATCTCGCCCTCCCTATGCTTAAGGCCCCATACTATATTGCAGCAACTACGGGTTGAGAGGACCCTATCCACATACACCCCAAAAGCCCTCACAGCGCCTATACATGTGATCGTCCTCTCAAGTAAGCCTTGCCCAGTTACATCACGATTTGCCAGGAAAACCCATCCTTCTACAACCTGTCCTGCACCTTGCGATACTCCTCATGTTGCCTGAACATGCCTTCCAGCATTTGTTGCGCACAGTGCCGCAAGCACTGCAAGAAACACGGTATACAAAGCATAAGCAACACAACTGACAAAAGACTCCTATGCTAAAATACCTAGTATAAAAGCAGAAAAAGAAGCAAAAGTATGTCTCTGACATTTCTCTGATCCTAAATTTATATATTCACCTTGTAGAGTACTGCAACATGACTTCTGGAAATACAGATGCACCATTCAGGACACTGAGTCTATCTCTTAAAGGGAAAGAGATGTAACCCAGAAAGTCCACCAAAGAACTGCTGAAAAAAGCATCAGCTACATGGCTTTTCCACATGTGGCCTTTTTTGTTCATAACAGTCATGTAAAATATGAATCCTTTCGAAACTTTGAGGAAAACACAAAAATGTCTGCCTGGAAGTGAACTCTCAAACGGGCAATAATATGAGATAATCCTCCCCATTATTGGTACAATCTCAACATAGTCAGAAATTATTCTCTCCTCAGCACCAATCTCACAGAAAAATAATAGCAAATACACAAGCAAATTCTCAATGAAACCAAACTAAACAAATTGAATAGAACAATAATTATGTGTGACTTTCCTCTTCCATTATTTCCACAACTGTCCTAGATTCAGTATACAGACTGAGGGCTAAATTTTAATGAAACAATGACATTTTGATGGACTTCTTGCTATGTAAGCACTAGAATTGCATTTGCTTACTTCCAAATATGAATAAGCATCCTACCTCTGCTTGTTTCTGTGCAGCCTTAGTACGACTGCTTATGAGACAATGTGGTGGACTAACCTGCTATCATTTTCAATGAAACAACTCGCATTGTATTGGACTTGGAAGACGGCTTGTCTTCCGAGCAGTTTTGTCTCACTTCCTCAGTCCACTGAGAGACATGCAGATCATAGACAAGATGTTTCCTCAGATTAGCTAGTCAACTGAAACTGATAGATAATTTCACACTTAGTTAAGAACTAGGTATTCCTTATCCTACTCATACATGGTTCGGTTAGAATGAAAAAGCATTTCCTCTATTTTTTTTTTTTTTATTTGAAAAGACTTAATGAAACACTCTAAATGGAATATGGTAGAGTTCTTAAACAATAAAACAGTAAGATGGAAAGCTTTATTTTTGTGATTAAATGAATTAATGAGTCATCATTTTCAGAAAGTAATTTGCTCCTAAGGAAAATCTTCGGGAAATAAAATGATAAACAATAGAAATTTAAGCTAGAAAGGGTAACTGAACTGCTCCAAAGCTTCCAGTTATTCTGGGACAAAGAAAGACTTTGAATAAAAATTCAAAAGAACAGCAATCACCATCCTTTAAGGTACAATTCTTATCTACCTTTAATTTAATTTAAAAGCTGAGAGGGAAAAAAGGTAGCATGACTGGTGAAATACTTGCCAACCTTTCTAGACATCTTTGGCCCTTGGGCCAAAGATCCTTGGATAAACATGGCACCAACTATCCACCCTTGCCGTCACATCACATCCAATATGAAGCTTATCACACCTCTTTTCTCACTTATGCTCTTTCAGAATCTTGTGAAAAACTTTGCACACAAAGCTGAAAGTCTGTGAGAGAATAAAACTCATTTCACCAGTCAGTATATCGCCAGTCTTGGGTGGGAAGCGACAACAATATCAAGTTGCATGAGGTGGGCTTTAACTTGGGTATTAGGAAGTATTTCTTCATGGAGAAGATGTTCAAGCATTGGAACAGGCAGCCCATGGAAGTGATGGATTTCTTATCTCTGGAGGTATTTAAAGATATGGGGATGTGGCATTAAGAAACATAATTTAATGACTCGGTTGGGCAGGTTGATAGTTGGATTTGATGATCTGGAAAGCCATCCTCCAACCTAGATTAGTCTATGATTCTTTCTGCTTCTGTCCTGAGGCATGGCTGTGTTGAGGATGATAGTAATGCAGAGCTAAATGTCTGTGTTGACTCTGCCAAACTAGAGCAATGTGCCATTAGGGTTTAAATCCATGAACTTGTGATGAAATCACATGGCTGCCATCTCACTGAAATGACAACCAATGGGTTGCAGTCACCCTGAGTGGAAATTTTATCCTGTTTTTTTTTTCTCTCTCTTTCTGTGGAACCAATTGCAATTTCAAAACAGGAAGGGCTAATTTGTGGCCTAAGTATACAAAAATGGATACCATCACAAACACATCATTGCCCATTATCACAAAATTGTAATAAGGCAAGAAAAACAACTGGTCAAAAAAAAGGTCAACGGGCATATGTCAGAGAAGAAGACAGAAAGCAGTTTATTTGCTTGACTACTAATTCTGAAGTAGCAATGGGTAGCAAAACCTAAAATGTATTTGCATTTGCACTTATAGGATGGATATTTGCATTTATAGGTGAAATGTTCATTGCCTAGAACAGAGCATGACAGTTTACTTTTTAAGCATTTATCTGTTCATTCAAACTCTAATTTAAATGGAAATATTTTTACAGGTCATGTCTGCCTTTTGACTCTAGGGCTAGGAACAATAATTTCTTGAAGCTTTCTAGATTACTCTTGAAAAAACATTAATTCCTTAAAGAACAAGGAAAATACTAGCTAGACAGACCCAACACAGAAGTCTTGTTTCTTAACTGTTCCTAAAGTAAACAAGATAGAACATTACATATGTATGCATTAAATTGCATTTCTTTTTTTCTAATTCTGGTATGTACTATCAACTAATAATGCACATCTCTGTTCATTAGTGTTCTGCAGTGGGGTCACATTGGAAAGACCTCTTCATTACTCATGCACTGCTTGTCAGCACACAGACTGGAGCAAGATTACTAATACAGCTGTCTAATTTTACTGAGAATATTGATGTAAAATCCTGCTCAGCCACTGTCTGTGCAATCAGAAGCCAGTCCGATAGAGAAAAAAAAATCTTGCATTTGCTTTTGGAAAATCATATGCAGTAATGAGGAGAGGATGTGAGTGATTTCTCTTGACATATTTGTAGCCTTCAACGTTAGTCCAATACCTTTATTTCACAGGTAACCATATTTAATTCTGAAAACTAAAATTCCACTAAGGGAAAGAACATGACTCACTTTGTAGAGAAAAAAAAAAAAAAGGGGGGGGGGGGGGGAAGAAAATATGAAAACTGTACATTCTAGTCAATTTTCTTACACTTATACTTTCCAAACTTAAGACAGAGCTCAGTTCTGTCCCCTGGGTTATCATTTGGTCTGGCATTAAAAAAAGTTGTTGTTGTTTTTTTTTAAAATGGCTTTTACAACATAAAAGACTACTGCCAAACATTAATTAGGATGATATTTAGCATTGCATATGAACATTCTCGTTCATTCTAGTTGTTTTCTGCTGCTTCTAAATGAGCCAACAAAAAGCCCCCAGTATCCAAGCAATTTTCTCACCTACCATGGGTATCTTCCTAATTAGGCAGATGGTGATAAAGTACAGAGTGGAATAAACTATGGAGAAAATAAAATGCAAATGATCTAATTACACTGTCTGTCATCAGGATTATTTCTTGTTCCCTCTGAATTCAGTATTCTATACAGTTGAGGTTAAAGCAAGCACAGGGATTTCTGTTCTTTCTCAAGGAAAGCAGAGTCCTAACAACTCTGGTAGAGAACCATACCATTCCTGAATAAGACTTTTACATGTCAGCACCACCCGGTTCATTGTGCTGCCTTGCAATGTATTTTGAAATTACTTCAAGGAGTATACCAATGGGTACTATGATATAAAAGTTGTACAGAATCACAGAATATCCCAAATTGGAAGGTACCCTCAAGGATCATGGAGTGCAACCCCTGGCTCCACAGAGGACCTTCCAAAATCCAAACTTAACGTCTGAGAGCGCTGCTCAAATGCTCCCTGAGCTCCAGCATGGGGCCGTGCCCACAGCCCTGGGCAGGCTGTTCCATGCCCACTGCCCTCTGGTGCAGACCCCTTCCCTCACCCCCAGCTGCTCCTCCCCTGATGCAGCTCCATTTTGCTGTAATTTGAAACTTCTGAATTAAAATTTTAATGTCCCTTTTCTGAAAATGCAGGGGCAAAACTCTCTAAATAACTTATTTTTCATTCCTCTTGTGATTCTGAAAATAAAATTAACATCTGTCATGGATGGAGTTGAAATCTTCTCCTTTTTGCTTTTGAACAGTGAAATAGAAATATATCTGAATGTAAAAAATAAAATCTCCTTTTCAGCTTGAGTCATTGTTGGAAAAATGATGTTTGACACTGAATTTAAAGCAGATTTAAAACAAAAATATCAAATACTAAAACTGGAAGGTTGTATTTAAGTATGCCTAACTTGAATATAATGAGTTCTGAGGAATTAGGGAAAGAGAGAAAGAGAACAAGATGCCAAACGCATTTGTAAAACTTAAATGGATTAATGAAATGACAAACATAAACAAATCTACACATTTGGCTAAACAATATTTCAAATAAAATATTTTTCCAAGTTTAACTGGTTTGCCTGATGCAGCTTTCTGCACACATTTTGGAAAAGTCCCTGTCTCCTTGCGGTGGGTTCACCCTGATAGACAGTTCGACTCCACCAGAGTGACTTTGTCACTCCACCACTCAATAGAACAGGAAGACAAAATGGGATGAAGAAAGACTCGTGGGTTGAGATGAGGACAGGGTGATCACTCAGCAATTACTGCCGCAGGAAAACAGATTCAGCATAAGGGAGATTAATGTGATTTGTTGCTTACTGCCAATAGACAAGTGCAGTGAGATCTAAAATAAAAGCAAATTCAAACTCAAACCACCTTCTCTTCAGCCATCCTTCCCTACCTCCTCCCCCTGGACACTGCAGAGGAATGGGGTTTGTGGTCACTCCATAATGCTTCATCTCTGTCGCTACTCCATGGTCACTCGGCGCTGCTCCAGGTGGCTTCCTCCCACAGGACACAGTCCTTCCTGAATTGAACCTCCGTGGGCTTCCCACAGGCTGCAGCTTTCCCATCACTGCTGCAAAACAGCTCCGTCCCACAAGGCCCACCCTTCAGGCACTGCTCCAGCACAGCCCCATGGGTGGCAGCTCCCCCAGCCCTCCTGGCCCACCGTGGGTTTCTCTCCACGGGCTGCAGCTCCAGCCTGGGCTGCTTCTGCAGGGGTATCCATGGGCTGTGCCTCCTTCAGCCTTCATCGACTGCTGCACAGTGGGATCCTCAATGGCTGCTTGTGGAAATGTGCTCCATGTGGTGCCCTTGGGCTGCAGGGGACAAGCTGCTCCTCCATGGGACCCTCCTGGGTCGCAGGGAACTGCTGCTTTGTGCCTGGAGCACCTCCTGCCCTCCTCCTGCACTGACCTGGGAGGCTGCAGGGTCACTTGTCTACCATCTCTCACCGCTCTCTCCCAGCTGCAGTTGCAAAGAACTGATTCCCTCCCTCCAATCCACTCTCCCAGAGCTGCACCCAGCATCACGCTCAGCTCAGCTCTGCCCAGCAGTGGATCTCTGTGGGAGCAGCTGCAGCTGCTCTTTGACGTGGGGCACTGCTCACAGAGCCACCCCCGCTGCCATCCCTACTAACAAAGTCTCACCATGTAAACTCAATACTCCTTCCCACTTATCCGATAGATCAAAGAAGAAAGCATACTGTAGGGCATGAATGCGACACTGTCCCAGTTTCAGGATACATGACCTCAGAAGGGAATCAGGCAAAGACATGAAAGATTAAAAGTTGTGGAATAAGATGGCATGGCACAGACATAAACGTAGGCTCCAGATGTCACTATACTCTGTCAGAAGTTGCACAGATCACTCAGGAATGATCACCCACACAGGCCATTTTCTTCTCTAATTATTCTCCAGTAGCAACTGATGGAGGCAAGATGAAGGTTAGATGGACTTCATTCCAGCTTGCACCACTGCTTGTACGCTGCAGTGCTCTGTATGCTGCCTTTGTACTTCCCTGCTTACTTGTGGCAATGATCTGCTTTTTGCTCTTTTGATATCTTGACTAAAGATACTACATTAACAACAGATTTCTCACCTCTTAGCATCTGTCAGCCCTTTCCTTTTAACCATTTTGTACTTCCATGTCTCACTTGTTCTTTCTCAGATGAAATTCACTTTAAAACAAACAACATCCCGTTTCCATTTTTTTGTCTTGATAGTATTTTTTTCTAATTGGAACTATGTTTTCACTTGATTATAGGTCCTGTTCCAGAAGAACAAACTTTGGATGTAGAGAGCACTTTTCAAAATGAAACCCAAAGTACTGAGAACCAACACTTGCTAAAAGAAAAGAGACAAAGCGTAACGTACATTCAGATGAAGGCCAATGAACTCAGTATAATTACCCCCATGTAAAGCCATTTTCATTGGGAAAAGAAATTAATTTAATCTGAGACAGAGGAGTCTAAAATAAAATGCCAGTGATGCTGTGTTTTGCTGTTGTGGCTTTTTTTTCCTCCTTAATATTCAATACTGAGGAACCTACCCCCTGCAATGAGGCAGAATTTTAATGTGCCAAGACTCTAAGTGCAGTTCCGGTGATGAATAATTTGAATTATGTTCTGGAGTTGCAAGGCATCAGAACTCCTCTAAGATTTTTTGTTACTGAAAAGTAATAACATAGAGAGGAAATTGGGCTCACACAATTCCGGAACTACAGAAATGCAGATTCTTTCAATAAGAGCAGCTGACAGACCTGTGCTCTTATCAGTCTTTGACAGGTGCATTTAGGTTTACGGTGGTTACTGCTCTCAGACCTATTAGCCTCTTCAGAGCCCAGATTTTGCCTTATACAGTTGAGATTTTTAGGGCAAATAAATAGAAATCTCATGAAAGCACATTAGTTTTCACATCCCTAATCTTCCTGCTGCCTCCAAAACTCTCTTCACAGAATAAAATATATTTTTTTATGTTATCTGTTAGGCATAATGAAGCAGACTATGCATGCAAGGATGGCAAAAGACCTGTAGTGTCATGTATTTCCCCTATTAGTAGTTTCCTCTGCAGGCTACTTTTTTTTTTGGAGCTCCAGAGAACCACAGTAAGGAACGATAGACTTGGAAAAATGTGAATTAACGGGCAATTTCACTGCAAAAAGGAAGAAAAGGTAGCAGCGTGGGTTTTATCATTTTTTGACCTTCTATCTTCCTGACCTTAAAAAGTGCAGTTTTCAGCTGCCAGCTGAGAAAATATCTTTTCCTTTACCATCGCTAGAATCAAAAGCTGAGAAGAAGAAAAACAACTCTTGGTATTATCTTTGCACCACGGGATGATATCCTTCAGTCGCACCTCGGCATTGCCTATTGTCTTCAGTGGGAACTTTACAGCAACTGTACGTTCCTGTGGGTGGCAAAGAGCTCCACAACTGCTGCAACAATGTTCAGAAATGGGACACCAAGGCTTTTTCTCTCCACAGTTTTGGATATGTAGGATGATACACTCTTGGTCAAGATTCAAAGCAGGGAAGCTTGTAAAAGATTTGAGAAGATCTTCTGGTATGCAGCCAAAGCCTCTAATTACTCCTAGTTTTGAAGCTAGCTTCATAATTTTCATTTAACATGCATCTGTATTTCTTTCATGGTACCTCAGAGTACAGTGCAGTTGCTTTGGCTACTAGAGAGAAAAGCAGCTCAGTCAGAAGAAAGCAAGGAAAACTCACTGTGGGCAATTACTTCACTGCCATTTTGGGAAGGGTCACAGCACCCATCTTTTTCATTAGTTCCTTGAATAGATAGAATATTGTCAGCATGCCATCCTGCCACATGGTATTTTTGTAACAGTCAATGGTGCTAATATTGCAGGCTGATTGCAAAACCGTGGCTGTGTTTCCTGACAACAGTTTGTGGGATGCAAAATAACCATTCCAGGCTCACAGTGAAAACCAACAACTCCAGCACCATTACATCTGAAATGTTTTGTAGGTCTGTGGCAGACCTAGTGGAACACCGTGTCCCTCCCTGCTTCCTATAGTAGCTTGCATATGTACTTTATTACCTATTGAGGCAAATGGGCTGTTAGCTAAGTAGAACAGAGCTAATAATGGGTTCTGTTAAAATATAATGCTTCATTAACAGAGCTCTCAAAGAAATCAACAACTCCAAAACTCCCATAATCAATCCAATTTAATCTGATATATGCTCTGTCAAATTGCATTTCAAAAGGCTTTTATAATACCAAAATTCAGTTATCTAGTAGCAGCATTAGCAATGTTAATTTTCTAATCAGAACGCAAAATCATTAATTATCCATGACTTCCTTAAGTAAAAGAAGCTGCAGTTCCTAATCAGTTACCCGACAGATCCTTTGATGTTTATGAGCAGAAAGGGTATGTTCTTCTCTGGTTATACCTGTGAGGTATATCATTAGTGCTGGCACGTGCACCGAGCACATAATTACCCCACAGAGCTTAAGCCTCTCCCATTTCACATCTCATGCCATCATTTACACCTTCATAAAGCCAATACTGACCACCATAAGAAGCATCCTCCAAGTCTTCCCAGGTGGCCATGCTCAGAGATCAGTCCCTCCCATCACACAGCTGCCTCCAAAGACATTGGTTTGCCATCATGACTAGTCATTCTTATGTTTGCATAATATTGCATAAGGAGATTGTAAATGCACGTGGATTGGTAGTACCCCTGAAATAAGAATTGTAATACTGGCTCTGGTGAGGGGCCCACCTATTTCCAGCAGTGGCCTGAAGTGCATATTTCTCCTGAACACCCTCCCAGCACACAACTACTTAGAGCTCATGGGACTTTCCAAGTCTGATGTGGCTTGGTGTCATGGATCTTTTTCCCAAGTACTCTTTTCTTCCGAAAAGGGTCCCATAGGTCCCCCATCCATCAGGTAAAATTCTAGCTGCTGGTTTGTTTTGAACTTGATACACACAAGCATTTTTGGGGAATATAGCAATAGCATAGCAAAGATATACAAAAAAGAAAATCTTGGAACAATTACACCAGTATTTCCAAAATTTTGAAAGTTTATCCCACCCTCTGGTAGAGAAAATTAGTAACTTACTTACACCACTGTTTGTAAAAATCCAACATGTTCATAAGTTTTCCTTAACACGCTTCCTTATTATTATTATACAAACTAGTACCACAAGAGACCTTTCAAGGATTTCTTAAAAGGTCATCTAATCCCGTTTATCCCTGCAAAGAAACACAGAGATTGGCAGAGATGTAATTAACCACACAGCGGAGCACCCGTGGATATGAATGAGAAGGTTAACAGAGGCAATTTTTTCTTTTTTCCAGAAAGTCTTTTCAGGCAAGGATTAATGTTTACACTACGTATAAAACTAAAGTTAAAAACAGAATGATAAAACAGTATCTCAGCATCTGTTCTTACCCTTTACAATTGGGGAATTATTTTTGCTGGGGATAAGTGTACTCTATGTTGCAGGAAATATCATCTTAAACTTGACGATGAACTGACAAGCAATTGTACACCATACACTAAAACTAAATGACAGCTTTAATGATACTGGGGAAAATGAAACATATTGCTAAGGCTATAAACTTATTCATGAAAACACTATAACACAAAAAGATGAAAATATGCATAAATTTCCATTTATTTGTACACTAGTAATAGATTGTCTAGTAGTAGTTTATTGGCTCTTTAAAAAAACTCCTATTTTTCTGACATAGCACTTTCAGAGAATAAAGATATCCATAAAACGTAACCACTGTGAGTTCCTTATACCAATGTTTAGGTATGTAAATGGCTCTCAAGTTGTGCTCCCTCTGATGAGAAGCTGATCAGAGAATTTAGTTCCTTCCAGTCTTTCTGGCAACTGGTTCCTTGGCCCCAAGCAAAGATGTCACTTTTCTGTCCCCATTTCTAAAATATTTCTGCTTTAGCCTGAAGAACATGAAATGCATTGAATCCTTTGTTCAGCTAAGCATTTAGAAATATGCTTAACTTTAGACGTACATGTAATTGCAATGTCTTTGAGTTGAATTCCTTTTTATGAAAAAAAATATTTAAACAAACAATACTGTCCATATCCTATTTTAAAAGTGGAATCACTAAATGAATCATAGAATCACAGAATGGCTTTGGTTGAAAGAGACCTTAAAGAACACCAGATTCCAACCCCCTGCCATGGGCTGGTTGCTTCCCACCAGCTCAGTCTGGCCAGGGCCCCATCCAACCGGGCCTTGAGCACCTCAAGGGATGGGGCACCACAGCTCTCTGGACAGCTGTGCCAGAGCCTCACCACTCTGAGTAAAATGCATACTGGGTGGATCACAAAGCAATATCCCCTTTTACTTACATCTTAACTGTCCACTGCATTAACTTTTCATTGACATTTACTAAAACAAGAGGTTGTTGCTGATGAGAATGCCTAGAGAAGAGGAAATTTCTGTCTTTGAATAACCTGTTGAAAACTGAACAGAGTTAATACTGTCATTTTGCCATTTGTGCACCTAGGAAATGCTACTGAACATAAAGCACATAAAGTTGGGCAGCAAATCTTTCTGAAGCTTCCAGCTGTCTTAGAAGCTATAAAAGACAGGGGCTTCAGTTGATTCTTTTCATTTTACAAATTGAAATTGAACTAGAAGTCAATGGTTAAAGTCCTTTAACAAAATTATTGATTCCATAATTGGCCAAGCCTCCATATGGGCTCTCACAGAAACTTTTCTGGCTTTTTTTCTCCAGACAAAATAAATAGGCTTTACAGACACTGGCAGAATCGAGTCAAACGAAGTCCTTCTTTTCTGAGAAGTGCACAACCACATCTCCCATTAGCCTTCCTGCTGCTACTGTGTCCTCAACACACCATTGCCAAAAGACAAGTCCCAAACATCTTGTTGGTAGAAAATAGCCTAGATCATTGATGCTCTCTCTGGCAGCGGACACGGGGAGTTCTCCCGGTGATCACTTGCTGGTGAACTTTGCCTGGCAGCAGTAAGCTCCACCAGGGAGCCTCCTGGCCAAGCTCTGGTACAGATGGTCCAAGACCACCACACTGAGGAGCACTGCAACCCGCATCCACCACGAGGCCTGTGCACAACTCACATGTTCTATTAAATGGCATTTTCATCTCAAGTGCCCTAAGACACCTGCATGAGATCAAAACGATGCTATGCACAAACTGAGAATTCCAATTTTCTGTCTTTCACTCCATCTTTCACTTAAATTTATCATTCAAAGAACGAACATATGCAGTGCACAGGTGCCATTTATTCACCTTTAGGTTAAAAGCATTTCCAGTTGCAATAATTATTTCTAATTACTTAAAATTAGGTACTCATCATTTTCTTTTAGCTCATTACTCCTCTAAAGCCAGGCTGATGGTTAGGCAACAGTGCATTCTGCTACCTAGACAAGTTATAGCTAAGTATGTGATAGGTTACATATACATTACCTTTTCTCAGTTGCTACATTTAATTTAGACTGAAAAATAACTATGATTATATGTTTATAAGGGAAAGACTGACTGAAAAGGTCACTATCTAAATAAGGCTTTATGTCATTAAATCAATGACAGATCAACTATCTCAAACAAACTGATAAACACTGCTTGAAATATTTATCATGAAGTCAGTAAAACTTATTACACATATTCAAGAAAAGTGGAAAGGACATACTTAAGAAATATTTTACTCAATATATGCAAAGTTTGAATGAGGATTGCTGGAGAAATATTTACTACAGAATGCAGGGCTGCTCCTTTTCATTTTGTGTTCAGCAGTCCACACTGCATTTAAAGCTCACTTTCAGAATTCACATCACACTGCTGATGGATATACATTTGTCCTATTTCTGGCTCCTGGAACAACTTTGAGAATTCACATAAATAGCTGCAGCAAAGCAAAATGGAGGAAAGAAAAATTCCACACATTCTGTTCCAGTATCTATTATCTAAGCACCAACTTCAATTTTCTTAGCCTGCCTTGTCTAACTCATATTAGTGAATTATAAATACAGATGATAATTACACCCTGGTATTTACAGTCCTCACCGTGCAGCACACAATGTGTGATGCAAAGCTGTCACTCAGTGTTAAAAGCAAGGTAAGCAGCTCTCTAAGTCTTCTGGCAGCATTTCAAGAAGTCTTGCTAGAAACACGAAGCAGACATGCTCTAAAGATGTGACCATAGCATATTAACCCCAAAGACTGAAATAAAACCACCACATAATTTTAAGGCATTCAAGCAAGCACTAGCTATTTGACTTGTTAGAAGGCCTGAGAGTTTTGCAGTCACTTATTATCATCTTGATGTTTACTACTGTGCTATTAATGATAGTGCTCGCTGCAGCATGCCTGAAATTGGTATCTGGTGTCTGCAAGCTATTACCCCTGTCTGAGAATGCCTGATGCCCCTGCAGGCCCTGTTGCCCCGCTCTTTCCCAGACAGGATAGCCACAGACAGTCACCACGCATCACTTTTTCCTGACCCCAAGCCCATGGCAGTTTTGTCCACATGCACTCATTATAGGATTCCTTCTTTCTTTTTACCTTAGTCACAAATTGAAACAATAGCAGATGACTACTTCACCCTTTCCCCTTATGAGAAAGTCTTCTGATGTTACAGGTTTACAACTGAAGTTGTTTCTTGGTCCTTAAGATAATAATGTTTAACTTTCATATTATTTCAATGAAAACATGAGCCCAGCCTCAGGAAGGCTCTACTTTCTTCATATGGAGGAATACAAAAGAAACCCAGTTTTCATTTCCAACTCCTGCCCAGGAAATACCGTATTACCTTGCCCACTTTTGTCCCATGTCCTCCTCCCCATCCTTGGGTACCAGAACAACATCACACTTCCGCCAGTTATCCATAAGAGCATGGAAAACACCAATGGGAGGTATGACCAGAAAAAGTATTAATCCCTGGTACCAATCATGATTGAGCAGTGCCATTAGCAAATTATTTCTTGCAACACCACAGCAGTGGTTTGTTGAGACATGGCTCCATTCACCTCCAGCTCCCCATCCTCTTTTCTCCATTGTACCCTCATTACTGCCTCAGAACCAAGAGACCTTCTCTGACCTCCTGGGGTGCAGAGCAGGGGGGACAGAGCAGATTGCTCAAAATCCCCCTCATCCTGAAGAACAGGGCAGAGGCAACTCACAAAATGCTTCTGCATATCCTTGAAGTGCAGAAAACAATAATTAAGTGGAAAAAGTTAAGCAGAATATCTAAAATTCAGTTGCATGTGATAGCAGCTGCTCTGGGCTAAATTTCACTTTGGTTTTATGCCTCTGCAAATTCTGAAAATTTTCTAAAGTCTCTGAAATTTCTTTGGCAGCCATTTCTTTGGCAGTGTGAGAGAAAGCAGAGCCCTCAGCCAGAGCTTTGCCCCAGGAATTTCCAGCTGCTCTTTTTTTTTTGTTCCCACACAAGGTGCTCTGAATAAGCAAAAAGAAGAACACCATGACAGAGTTATTATTTCGGTCATAAATTTTAAAAACTACCTATATGGATAACTGTAAGTCAAAGTCCTTCAGGGACTGCCATAAATTCAAAAATTGTCTGACTGATAGATTTAGTATTTGGATCAGTGAATTAGCTGAAAGAAGTATGAAAATGCATGCACAGAAGGGGCAGCTGTTTGTTAGCCACACACATTTACACAGGCTTTTGGGCAACAGTTTCAACCAGAAGTGAACAATAACTCTGTCCAAGTAAATTAATTCCCATTCATGCTTCCTCTGCGCTATCAGATCTTCCACACCAGGATGTGAGATGCACTGACCTCCTTAAGCATCATCCTGCAAAGTGTCTCCTGAATGTTTGCAATTAAATATCATAAAGCCCAAATGGAGAGTTTAAAGGAGCTGAAGAGCCTTGGGTTCTATATTCGGTTGAAACTGGCTATGCTGGGAGCCACGAGCTTACGCATATATATATAACACATATTTGGTATTTTAGAAAGTCTGAGCCATTCTGCACTTTCTGGAAGTCAAGCATCAAGCTTCATCAGTTAACTGAGGTGACAAACACAGTTGATTCAGTCACTCATGTAATTGAGGTAGAAGACAGTACTACATTGTCCTTATATTCCTTATATCCAATATACACCTCCTCTCTTTTCGTTTGAAACCATTTCCCCTCGTCCTGTCATTCTGCCCTTGTTCTATCAAATGGGCACTTATATCTCATGCACGTGTGCTCCCTCTGAACTGAAGATGCTTTTTAATGTTCTCCTGCCTCATACAGGAAAAACCCTTCCCCATGCTGCTGAGTCTTCTCATTCAAATTCTCCCCAATTATTTGTGCAGTTAATAGTTCATGGGTGGGAATGGGAAGATGGAGTGCCTGCCTGACCACAACACAGCCAAGGAAGCAAGGAGCTGAGGCCATGGAGAGCAGTTTCTCAAAGGGCTGCTGGGAGGGAACAGCCACACCTTTTCAAAGGGGCAACATTATGCTGGATCTCATTTTCCTCTCACAGATTCTATAAGTGCAAGGATCCACAATTGTTATTATTATCCTATTACTGTAATTGCTCAAAGGATTTTCTACCAGTCTCTCATTTAACATAGCATGTGAAAAGCTGACAAAGGAAATGTGATTAAGGTGTGAAGCTCTGGTGCCTGGCAGCTCTACTGAAGTGCAAAAGATTCTGATCATAACCAGTAACTGAAAGATGATGGGCTTCCTGGGGCTTTCATCAGGAAATAAAAGTACAGGAGTCCTTCCACACCTGTCAGAAACTCAGAGAAGAATGGTGGAAAGCAATCCAATTCATCTGTATAAACTGCCTTTTGTGCTACAACTCTGCCACTCCCTTCTTCTATTCACTCCCTTAAAATATTAAAGCATTGGCCATGACGGAGTCTATGACAGGCTGAGGACAGCAAAACAGAGATGGAAGCTGGCACAATTTTTCTGAGGTTTTCTAAGTATGTAATTCCTTTCTTGTTCTCAACCAAGAAACCGATGCTCTCTGCTCTGTCCCTTCCCTCCCTTTCCCTGCAGCAGTTAAGCTGACAGCTATCTGCAATCAATACAGACCATGCCGAAGCCACAGCGCTGCGGGGCAGAAGGAGAGCAGGGCAGCTGGATACTGAATGCCTGCGGTTCCCTCCAGCTGTGTGCAGCTGGAAGTGCCGTGCCCACCACTGCCACTGCGGGCTGCTCCTGGCAGGCAGCTCCCGCTGCACCGTGAGGACTGGGGCACTGCACAGGGGGAGGATGGCAGATGCAGGAGCACAGTTTTCTCTCTATGAGCAGTATTTTTAGTCTTATGCTCTTCCACATCTATTGACTCCTATTGTACTCTACTGGGCTTGCTGGGCGAATCGTTACATCTCTCCCCATACTACGTTTTCAGCTTAGGATAACATACGTCCAATTTCAAGTTCCTCAAAGCCATTTCAGCTTGCACCAGCTGCAATCCCTAGCTCACAAGCACCACCAGTACATTCCTGCTCCATTTCTTAAAGTCACGAGCTATGCTGCACATCAGCCCTTCCTCTGCTCTCAGCACTCACCTTATTCCTTATTCCCCAACACAGAACAAACTCACGGTCCCCACTTGAACTCCTTTTCCCACTTCAGAAACTGAGGACAAACAGAAACTTCAGCTACATGGCCTTAAATAGGCTGATTCCCAGTCCCAGACAATGTGCCACCCTGGGGTCCATGAGGGTCCCTGATGCAGAGAGGCAAAGCCATCCCTTCTTATCATGGACTGCTTGGACAAACTGCACCACCTGCATGCTGCCCATGTGCATTCCACCAGCTGTGCCTGTTACTCAGAATCATCAAAGACAGCTATGGGAGCACTTCTTGTATTCCTTTACTCAGGCTTGGCATCCTGCAAATACCCTTCTTCATTAAATCTCATTCATCATCATATTTGTGTTCAGGCTGCCATCTCCTCCAACACATAAAGGAGATGAAACCAGGGACTTCCAAAGCCAAATTCATATGTTCGCTATCTGAAGCTAACAGCCTGAATCCTCCAGGTGAAAGCAGTAATAGATTTGTGTACCTTATGGCTCGAAGAAAGTGAAGTATGTGAAACACACATGACCATTAAGTTGTATTCGTTGCTAGACAAGCCTTTGCATACAAATCATAGGAACTGGTGTGCATTCATTAGCAAAAACATACTTAATGATCATTGAATCTACATACCATCTTTATATTCTTTGTGCTTCAAGCCACAGTCCAGCTGTGGGGTTATGAGATATTCTTTGTTACCCACATTTGTGTCCACTGGACATGTGTCCATTTTCAAGGGAGCACGAGAATGGCCCCAGTAATTCCCTAAGTGTCTTGCAGGGCCATAGGTCTTGCTGCCAACTGCCCCTGTGCTCCAGCATTACTGACTGCAGTCCTTATCTAAATCAGAGATCAATCACAAATGAGAAACTTTTTTTCTGGCTGCCTACTCTGTATGATTCCTGCATACCACACACAGATAAAGACAGTGATATGTGATGTATGCTGTGCTGATGGCATGACAGTTTACCTTTGCTTCTTCCAGGCTTTAATTCAGTACAAGAGTTTTGGTGTGTGTTTTTTTTTTGTTTTGTTTTGTTTTGTTTTGTTTTGTTTTTTAGAAATGGGTACTCAGCCAGAAAAGAATTATGGATTTGACAAAGAAATTAATTGAGAATGGCTGATTAATATCTCATAACTCAGAGTGGGTGATCAAAATGGTCCCATTTAGCCTTAAAACACAATAAACTGAATGCTATTACATGCTACCCACTCTCCATTTATTTTGGCGAGCTCCTTTGCTTTTTCTTCTTTGAGGCACTGATACTCGCAGCCATCAGACAACAGTTCATCCTCCAGACAGCTTTCACATCTTTTCTGTATCATCTGTAAGGACTTGTAATGTGGATCACTTCCCATATGGCACCACTTCTGATCTGCCAGCCACTTTCATGAAGCATATGTAACCTCACAACAGATGCATATATGTGTCCTCCCAACACACCCAAGTCCTCTTATGCTCTTTTTCTTGGACATTTGCTTATGTCTCCACATACTACTTCCCATTCTTCTTATCTACATAACCACAGAATCACAGAACTGCAGGGGTTCAAAGGGACCTCCAAAGAACATCGAGTCCAACCCCCCTGCCAAAGCAGGCTCCAAGGTAATAATAATAATACATAATAATACATCACAAGTTTTACCTTGTTGCTTTTACCACTCAAGAGAAGCAGAGAACAGGGATACTGAGCAGAACAAAAATGGCTTTGGAAAGAAAACAGCCTGCAGAGCTCTGTGCTGGAGGCACTGCAACCAGCAGGATGCAGAGCAGTGTTACCTGGCTGTTCACACAACCCTAGGAGCCAGCTCCCTCCCTTTCCAGGCTTCCTGCCTGGAGTAGAAGGGAGAGATTGGGAAAAACTCCTGAGTCAGACAAGAGCACATGACTATTGATTTCCAAAGCAAATTATCCTCCCAGCTGCAGTGTTTTTGAAAAGTCCTTTCCTAAACACTCGTCTCATTTTAAATGGGTGGAAAGGACCAATCCCAATAGAAGAAAACTTGGAGGAAATCACTAATAAAAAGCCTTACAGAACTCTGCTGAGACTATGGCTCTCTAAAGTTTTGTTCCTTTCTCCCTATCAATGTAAAAGGCTTTAAGAAAAAAAAGTGCTAAGTGTACTGATGTACAGATGTCCTCTTTTTATTTTTAATATTAGAGCTTTTTACTCCTGAATTTTACATGAATGTATCTGTGCTTGATAAACAGTTTTTCACTTGCACTCTATGTAGTTTTCCAGAGCTGACCACAGCACTGTCCAGATCTGTATCTCACATTAACTCATAGCGTGAAATACTGGTACATCAGGAACACTGAAGCAGAACAGGAATCTTTTGAGGACTGGTAATAATCTGCATTTTGTACTCTCTTTGCTCTAGAAGAATTTTCTTACTCTCCCCTGCCTCTACCTTGAATATGTATTACATGAATCATTTTATCCACTAAGGAAACAGGTCTGACCCTGACACCGAAAAAAAGGCCACGTGAAATGTTTAACCATAGGAAATGAAGTGTAACACAAGACTGTGAAATAAATTAACAAGAACAGAATATTTTGTATTGCAATTTCTAATTATTTTGTGTAGCATTTTTAATATTAACACATACACTGCCTTACTGCAAATTGCCACAATTTAAATTCAAAAGATTTCAAGATAGAGTAGAGGTCTCAATTCTTTTCATCAGTTAACATGCACTACCTGTGAGCTTTTCAAAAACACCTGTTTGATTGATATTCATTGGGAAAGTCAACTGTAAGAACAGGTGACATTCACATAAAAATGAAGTTCAAATTTTATGAGCTTTAGAGACTACTATGCAAACACACCATAAAATCAAATGGAAGATGTGCATGCAGAAATGGCATGGAATCTACATCAGAGAAGGTCCATGAGTGAGAAACTGAAGGATTCTTATGAATAGTAAAATATGATGAATTTTGTATGAATCTTCATAATGTGTTAAAGCTTTTCTCTATCAAGAATGTAATGAATGAACACTGCAACTGCTTTTTGCCTCCCTTGTGCTCTTGTATTTACAGAAAAAAACTGCAGTGGACAACAGCTCACGATGTCCATGACTTTAGCATATCAAAAGGTACTGCACAAGACTGTATTTTTTCAGGAGCAATGGCTGCATGTAAGTACAACACTGAAATAGCCTGTAGAACGCAAGAAAACAGCCCAATTGACATTCTTTTTAAATAGGCAACTGCACAGCAGAGGTCCAATTCCTAAACATACATATTTTTTAAAAAATAACATGAGTTAAGAAATTTAATACTCAAAAAAACTGAGAAATGAGAGAAAAGTATGAGAACCTGTTCATCTTGCAAACAAGCTGACCCTACTATCCCTTCTAGCCTGCAATCTCAGTCCAGGTAAAGCCCCTACTTAACTCAGCAACAGCTCTGCCTGGGGAAAGAACTGTGGGACAAGGGCCAATATTTGAGCAGGATTTTGCTCATGTCAGTGCGGCTGGCCAACACCCAGCCAGAACAGCAGCTTGTGAACACAGGTCTTCCCCCTTGACTCCCACAGAAAGCCTATCTATAATCTGAGGAATGTTGTGAAGAAAATGGGCTGTCTCTTCACATCACACAGCCAATATAAATATGGTGTGTATGTCACACTCTGGATCCACCTGACCATAAGGAACCAGAGATCCAACAAACGGCTGTGCTCACCCAAACAAGTCAGGCAGGGTCATGGGAAAGAAAAGAGGGAAGAAACAAAATCCTCACAAAGAGGTAACACTACTGAAACAAGGCACCTGACCCATACTTTATCACACAGAAAAGGACAGATTTTCTTAAGTGCTTAGTAATAAGCAGTTCCCATTAGGAAGACAGGTGTTGCTGGGAAATAGTAGAACAAGCTCTGCATGCCAAAATGAGAGGAAACTTCTCTTTTTTAACTTCTTGTCTGAAACATACATCTCAGATATATAGAACTAATAAGCATTCATATTAACATTGTTAAAACCTAGCAAGATCTTTAAAAATAATAATAAAATAGGTAAGACCCATTATAACCATGGAATACATTGTCCACTTGGGCTTTGTGTCCCATGACATAACTCAGATATTAGTACACCCACCAAAGTTGCAGGAGTTCCTGCCCAGGCCAATCTAGAGGATTTTGTTCTGTGCTAGTCCAAAATCATTGCCTGAAACCAACTGTACAGAGAAATGGAAATCCAGACAGGAGACCAAATTTTCCTTTTAATTACACTTATCCAATTTATGAATTTCTTCATGTTTGCACTGGCACAAATGTCACCCCTTTTAAATCAGACACGTATTAAGAAGTAAGACCTATAAGAAAAGATTATATATGGCCCAACATATTTAAATTGAAATAACTGCACCCGCTCACAATCTGAATTTGCACAATTCATAGCAGGATGTAAAGTGGTTAAGAAATCAAAGCAGACAGCTTCCTCTCTTGTGATCAAGCAAGTCTTAAAACAGTCAAGATCTAAAAATGAAATGCATGAGCTATTTTGACTAGCATACAAACTTAGATTGCAATGATAAAGCTGAAGTTAATCCATTTAATTTACTTTTGTACAGGTGCTTTGTCTTAGACAAAAAACACTGCACTGTACTGTGCTGGCTTCTGCAGGAGGGATGAAGTAGCACAGTCTTTGTCATTAATACCATGAAAGAAAGATGAAATTAGTTCTGTAGCCTCTAATAAAGCTTTTGAGTTTACAGTTTTAGCCAGTCCAGTAGAATGCTAAGACAAAAGCCTTATTTCATGCCAGAGAAATGCATGTTCTGAATTTTCACTGAAGAAATCTGACTATATTTCACCAAAGGCCCATTTTTTTTCCCAACAGTGACCTTGAAAATTAAATCCAGACTCTGATGGATTGGAGCTATTGATGGTTGGTTTTCTCTCTGCCATAGAGCTACTGTCAAGAATCACATTTAGAGCTATGAAACTCCTTGAATGCAGATCTTCTCCCAGGTACACGTGCACAAAATTCTTCATAGATTAAATGACCTACAAGTACACACATATTCTCTGATTCTATCAGCAAGTTCAAATAACAGAATTTTAAGAGAAATCATTTTCAGGAATTGTGGTTTATTTTGAGACTAACTCCATGCATTAAAGAAAAACACTTCAAATGTCGTGGGTTGCTTTTTGCTGTTATTGCTGTTTGTTTGTAATCACTCCTATTTCAGAACAATAAGATTTAATCCAGTTCCGTTTTTGTAGGCAACTAGTACAATGTTTGATTTTGCAGTTCCAACCTGAGCGCACGGTATTCCTTTGTGGCAACTTTCAAAACTCTGAACTGCATCCTTGGAAATGCTGTACTACTCTTGACAGCAAATGAGCAGTTTGGGGACTGTTCAGCCCAGAGAACAGGCACACAAAGATTTCATCAATGCCCATACATACTAGAAGGGAGGGTGCAAAGGAGAAGGAGCCAGGCTCTACTCAGTGGCACCCAGTGCCAGGACAGGAGGCAGTGGGCACACAGTAGCACACAGGAGGTTCTCTCTCAACATCAGGAGCACTGCTGTGTAGTCTCCTTGGGGACGTTTCAAAGGCTTCTGGACGTGGCCCTGGGCACCCTGCTCTGGGTGTCCCTGCTGGAGCAGGGCTTGGGCCAGGGGGACACAGAGGTCCCTTTCCAGCTCAGCTATCATGTAATTCTCTGATTCTGTAAAAATACCCTTAAACTCTATCAAAACTCACTTTCTAAATAAAGACCATCACAGTATAAATGGTACTAATTATTAAGCTAAATGTATACACTTATTGCTAAAGTGAACTGGAATTATTGAAGTAGAATTAATTTTCAAATTTAGTGAAAATCTTCTCAAATCAAAGCTGAAACTGCTTTAAGTGAAATGACACAGTCATGATATAAAAGCAATGCTACATCTGAGCCTATTTCCTCAGCTTCCTTGGATGCCTCAGCAGATGGCACCACTTTTGCTCTCACAACCAACATCACAAGGCCAGAGATGGACTCATGGAGAGAGGCTCCTGTCTGCCTTCGGGGATGACTACAGACTTGGTGGAACTCAACCAGAAACTGCATTCTGGTGAGGTAGAGTCAGGTCAGTTCAGGTCCCCAACTTGCCCCAAGTTACATGCATTAGGAATATGTTCATTTCAGTACACACATGAAGTTAAACTGACTCAAAGTGAAAAGCTGTAGTTTTAACATGAGGTACTGATGAAACTCTTGCACCAAGACCTCTTCTCTCCCATTTAGCCTAATCATGTACAAGAACTGCAAGATTGGTTACACGTGATAGATTTTTCAATCTATAAAGATTATAAAAATCAATAAAGATTTTTGAAACAAATATTTCAACTGAGTACATGTACGTGTATTCCAGAATGACTTCTCCAGGAAAAAAATCAGAGCATGGCTCTGTGCACATGCTTTCACAAACCAAATGGATTGGTGGACTTTATTAATAATGATTTCATAGTCTGTGGAATATAATATTGCAGCAAATATCACAGTGCACAATGCTGTGTAGAGTGCACATAGTTTTGACTGCCATATTTCTGCTCATGCATTGAGGAACAACTTCAGCTATGTTTTAAAGAGCTTATTTGCAGAAAAGAGAAGATATGGTAACCTGGGCAGCAAGGTGCTCTGCTAAGCTTTACATTCTACAATGAAGCTTCCAGTGCTGTCTTCTCGTGTACTGTGATCTGAACTGAAACCAAGGTAGCTATACACATTTCACAACTAAGTGTCACAGTGTAGTGTGTTTTTAATGATGAAACTTAGCCATAAAAATCAGAGGTCTTATAGTTAAAGGCTTAAGAAAAATGATCATTCTGAAAAACAGTGTGACCAGGTGTGGAACAGGTGTGATCTCTTTATGAAAAAAATGAACTAAATTTGGCTCAGAATCTGCACTGCAACTTGGAGTGCAAAGACTACGGGTAACCAGAATGCCTCACCCACAATGGGTGGAGAAAACATTTCTTCTTTCTTTTCTCCTTCAAGGCCCTTCAAAGTCAACAACTATGCACTGTATACCATGATGGATGCTGAGATAAATGCGGTGATTACTAATTTGTTAAAACAGGAAGAATGTGAGATACAAATCTTCACTAGAGGAGGCTCAGACTGAATAGTAAGAGAAATTTCTTTATCATAAGAGGGATTAAACACTGAAACAGGCTTGCTAGAGCGGTAGTTGGCTTCATGCCTTTCAGAAGCATTTGGGTAATGCCTTCAGTAACGTTCTTTCAGTACTGGTTAGCCCTGAAGCAGTCAGGTAGTTGAATGCCATGATCTTGGAAGGTCCCTTCCAGTCAAACTATCCTAAGTTACCATCCTGGCCTGCATCAGAAATTTCAACACAAAAATTCCCAACTACAAGACAAGAGTTGGAAGGTAGACGGTTCTTTACGAAATCGTACAACTTCCTCTCAAAATGATTCAAGCAGGTATAATGTTGATGGCTTTGCTGAGAATTACTAATGCAATATAGGTTCTGCATGCAATGGTGAAAATTTTTCAGCATTCAGATGAATAATAAATGCCTAAAATGCTCTCCAATGACCAATGCAAATTTTGTACCTCTGACATCTACCTGAATTTGGATTTCCAATCATGAGCAAAATCTCCCACTTGTGATGTGCAAACCAATGTATGTCAATGTTTCATATGTTTCAGCTTTGCTGTATTGTGCTCTGATGAGTAAGAACCTTGTACTTTTCATGTTTTGCAATAATTTCAGCTCTCTCTGTCAGTAAGAGAGATTCTTTGAATAATGTATGCAATGCAAAAACGAACAAGGTTTAAATAAAACACTGAAGTTAGAAGGGGAAAGGAGAGGAAAGACTATCTCCAAACTGATACATATCAGATTCATTTTGCTGACCTACAACAAAGTCCTTGTGCTTAAACAACCTGTTTCATGTGCATTCACACTTAATTGTGCATAGGCCTTTTTAAAGAAAACATAAATGTGCATGACAATCATCAGAAGACAGATATTAAATGGAATATACAAAATTATTCCAGTTCCAAAGGCACTTCTGAATGCATACTTGACTATATGTTTATACTGAATGAAAAGAAAAAATACCCCACAGTTTTCCAACATTGCAGTGGGTTACCCACCAACATACCCTCCATAATCCTTTGAAATAGTCTGTTTAGGGTAACACATCCCTAACACATCCAACGAGCCAGGCGTTGAATCTTCACAAGTAACCTCTGTGCACGTGGAAACAGATCCAGAGGTAAGTGGTCATGTCTTAGACCTTCATGCATGAACTCACATGAATATTCAGTTCAGCCCAGCAGCTCTAATGCTTTTGTACTTCGTATCTGGAGACGTGTGCACAGAGGAATTTTTCTGTACAAATGACAAGCCACTGTTTAATAGTGGTTCAGGAAAGAGTTATCATTTTATATTACCATGAAATCATTTAATTCTGAGCTGATGGTGGGGGTTCTTTAATTAGATTAGAAAACCTCACACATCTGTGCTTTAGAAGCCTCTGTCAAGCCAGGAAACTCAATCACATGGAAGTCAGTGTCCTCCAGCTATCAGACAATTGATTTTTGCAGGATTCTGCTCATATTTAGCTTAAAGGACATGTCATATGTTTATTCACTTGTCAGTCACTTTGCCTGTGTTTCATTAGTAGAACATTTGTTATTTAAAATATATTCCTCAGTATTATATGAAAAATTAGAAACAGATTTTAGAATGAGACTGCAAAATGTAAAGTAAGCACCAAGTTGGACTAAAAATACATGTTGATTTAAGTGGGAAGCACAAAGCTGAAGAGGCCTGTAGGGTTATGTCTATTTAATATAGTTACAGAGTTATAGTAGTATACACATATATAAACATATACATTTATTTTCTTTCTTTCTCTGCCTCCCCCTATACTGTACAGATTTATCATTCTCTGAGTTATTAAATTCTTTAGAAATAAAAATGGGTTCACTTTAACGAAAAAAAAGAACAAGGTTATGAATCACTATTTCTATAGACTGTAGCAAATAGAAGGGGACATGTTTTCCTCTGTTAAGATACTCAAGCTGAAATAACCTGAGGTGGTTGGAACAAGAGAAGAATCTGCTGTGGATCATTGAAATTAGGGAAAGTTTCGGACAAACCCTTGTTTGAATCTAAGGCATTGAAGTCTGACACACAGAAGTGGTTCAACTTTAGATAATCTTAAATGTATGCAAATCAGAATTAATTCGCTAGAACTCCAATGGAAATTCTCCACAATACCCTTAATCCAAAAAGTAACAATTGCCTCTGAAATTATTTGGCAGAAGTAGATGGGTAGGCAGAATCTGAGATAATTGACTTTATCTAAAGCTACTGATTTCAATATTTTTAGTCCCTTCCTCCTTCACTAAAAATGAAAGTTTAAAAAAAGCTGCCATGTCATTTGTCTTCACAGAATATGAAATCGGCGCCTGCAAACTTGACACGCATTGTAATGTTTTCTCAATGAACTACACCTGCACACATCTGATGCCTCCCAGTTTCAAAAGCCTTTCTGAAATGCTTTCTTCTCATGGAATTTGATATTGATTTTCATGCTAAAGACAACTAATACATTGCTTAATATAGAATTCACACTTAATGGGACATCAGTCTTTCCTGCCTGAAATGAATGGAGCCATTTTGGCAGCTCTGAAGCTTTTCCTGTTAAATAAGGTGGCAAGGTCATCTGAAACTTATAGTACTGAAGACTCATATAAATAAATTTAGTGCACATTCAATAAATTATATATGAGAACTGCACAGTGCTTGGCATGTTTACATATTAAAAGATGGCTGTGAGAAGCTGGGGAGAAACCCAGAACATATTTTAAAGGCACAGTGGACAGGAGGACCTTCTCCAGCTCATTTCTATTTTAAACTCAATAAGCAATGCCACTCAGGGCATCTATATCCAGAGGCAATTTGTTCCTGAATGAAGAGAAGGGGTTCAAAAACTTAAAGGCCACAAAGGAAAACCCATAAAAATGAATTCTGAAACACGAACGTAACGTTCCTAACAGCCCTCAGCTTTGCCACACTGTATCCCACTGTCTTATGTAATAAAATAAATTCCTCCTTATCAGCCTGACATACGTGAAGTTAAATAGAAATGATGCTCTGCTGCTCTCCGAGACCAAGCACTATTCAGCATGTGTTTCAGCTAAAGACCCCGAGGTGATCTAAATGTAGGAAATTCACTTAATTATAATCTGTTAAAAATAATAATAATAAAAGATTAACTGTTATTGTTATTTGGTAAGGGCATTTCATTTTCTGTTTCCCTTTCATGGCGTATGTGAGCCTGTGTGTGTAGAAAATATATAGTAGGAAGAGAATATTTGTTCCAGTTGAGGTGGTCTGTGAAATCAAGTAGATCAGATACTAACTTGACTTGGCACCAATGTATGGATGCATAGAGACATATCCACAGGATGTATGCATTACGAGATGATAAGAGACATTTACAACCTAGAATATAAGAGCAGGGCTGCCTCAAGTGACATCACCAGATCAACTGCAGCGTCAACCGACTCAGATATATAATCCTGCACACCGCTGCTTCCCTATCTCCTTTCCAAGCATTAACAAAGCATTCATGAGCATACACATTCTTGTATATTTCCAAATACATGCAAGGCACGTCATATCCGAACACGAACAAGAGCAACAGTGGGGTTTATGGATGGATCGAGACATACATAATTTTTCTTTACGACAACAAAATTCATCTCCATAGAAACCAGAAAGCGAGAAACTACAGGAATAACACTAAAGTAAATGTCACATCAGGTTAGTGAGCACAAGGCAGGCGAGGGGACTGTGCTCCAGTTAGGACTAATAAGGACTGCTGCCCCCCCTGCTCTTCTGCTACAGTATCTACACCAAAAACAGACTTTCTGCTGTATTTCCAATGCACGATAGCAATGTGATTTCCTGTTATTTTCATTGCAGTTCACCCGTAAGCTGGTCAGATCAATGGCACGTTTACTTACAGGCATTCGTTACAGCGAAGCTGTTAGCTGTTTCAATGTTGTCTACATGAGGAACCAAATTAAAAGGTGCTTCGGAGGCATTGGGGCTGGTGTTATGAAGAAAAATTGCTAATCGAAAAGCAGTATATTCCTGATCTGTGTTCCTGATGAAGAGACCACCTACAAGAAAAAAAGAAAGAAAAAAGAAAAAAAAAAAATAGCAAGACGCAGAGGAGGCAGGGTGAATTGCTGGCAAGCTACTGTCTTGTAACACCAAACTGACTCTCCCAAAGCTGCACAGTAAGGAAAGTCCTAAGACTTTAATGGGCAAGGAACTAATCACATTCATAATCACAACCGCTGCCTTTAAATCACTGTTCTCAATCGATATTCACCACCCCGACGCTTTATGCTTCTTTCCGACTTCTCGGTTTCCAGCCTTTCACATGTAAATACCCCGATTTGCCATGATTACAGTGACCTTTGGAAGTGTTTAGCCTCCATCTCTCTGCGACTGAACACACTGCTAAATCAGCTACTCAGCAGCCTCTCACATGAAGTGGCGGGCTGATTAAGGGGAACGATGCTTTCCGGATTAAAAAAAATATCCACTCTGTGTCGGATAATCTGCACTAAACAGGAATATAATTAACTTTGCTCTTCCACAGCCATGTGCAGGCAGGGAGCCGCTCAGCTCTGCTAGCAGCATCTCCACAAGTCCACGGGCAATGATGCAGCGATGGAGATGAGCTGGAAGGAATTCAGATAGCTGCGTCCCATCCGAAACGCGCCCGGACGGATGGAAGCGGGAGGCGATGGGAAAAGGGTGAGGAGGGGGCACAAAGCCTAAGCGGAGAGGCTTTCAAAACCCCAAACTTTCCAACTACGGGAAGGGAAGGCAGGACTGCCTTTCAGCCCCATGCCTACGCTACCGCAACCTCAGCGCAAGGAAATGGGAAGCCGGAGGGGGCCGAAGCAGCCCAGTAGCATCTCCCCGGGTGCTCTCCCCTCCTGCCGACTCTGTGCACCCCGGGGCTGGAATGAGTTGGGCAGAAGATGAGCATCCTTCCTACAGCACGCAAACACACACACACACACACACACACACGCGCGCGCGTACGCACACATACACAAATGCACGCGGGCTGTCAACGAAGGCAGGGAAATGGGATGGTGGTGGAGGAGAAAGCTGCAAGCTGCCTTCAGAGCCGCCTTCCCAACTCACTTCGCCAAGGCTCGAACCCCTGAGCACCCGCACACAGCCCAACGCAGCGCTTACCTATTTGCACGCTGCTAGGAAAAGCTCCCATTGCTAGTCCCCAAAAGCCAGAAAACAACAAGACAAGCTGTCTGCAAATTATCCTCATCTTCTCTTTTGCCTCTCTCTCGCCTTCTCCCGCTCGCTCGCTAGATGCTGCTCAGAGAGGCATTGAGGACGAGGCGGCTACAAACAAAATCAAGAATTTAAAAATAAAAAAAATAAAAAAGAGGGAAGAGGGGGAGAAAAAGAGAGGTTTTCTCCTTTCTTTTTCTTTTTTTCTTTTCTTTTTCTTTCTTTTTTTTTTTTTTTTTTTCTTTTCCAATTTTTATTTTGCCGTTGCTTTAGGATTTGCTGCCTATTCTCTGCCGCTCTGCTTCTCTCCCCGCAGCCGCCGCAGTTTCAGCAAGCCATCCCGCCGCGCCGGGCTTTTCCCGCAGTCTCCATCGCCGGGGAGCGGTTTGTGTCCGGCTGCGAGCGATGCACATGCAGAAGATGGTGGTGAGTTTGGCGGCGGGGGGGAGCGGCTGGCGGCGGCGCGGCGCGGGCGGACATGCGCCTTGCTCCCCATGCCCCCCCCCCCCCCCCCCCCCCCAATCCCCACCGCCGCCGCCGCCGCCTCCCGCACCGCCGCGGGCGGACAGCGGCCGCGCACGTTCCGCGCCCTTCCGCGCCCTCCGCGGAGCCGCCTCGCGGAGTCCCTGCGCTTTGTAGACGCGCCCCGCAGCGCCGCGGCAACGCAGATGAGACCTTTCTGGTTTAATTTTTTTTTTTCTATTTTCTTAATTATTTTATCATTCTTTATTTTCTTTTCCGCATATCCGGAACTTTGCACCGCGGGGACAGAGCAGAGGGGCCAAGGACTAGGAATGCCTCATCTCGCTGGGCTGCTGCAGCCCGGGGCCGCTGTCATCAAGCAGCGGTTGTTGTTAATGAAGGTGGCAGAGCGCATCCACCTGCACTGAGCTGCGGAGGTCGGGGGGAGGGGGAGCGTCCCGACAGGACCCCCCTCTGTCGGGGTTTGCGGCAGAGATGGGGGCGAGGGCTGAGGATGCGCTCAGACCTAGCGGGCACCGCTGCCGAAAGGAGGGAGCGAATGAAAGGAAAACTTCCCTGCTCCTCCACCTCCCTCTTATTCATTTATTTTAACCTTCGGTGGGAAAAAAATCACAGAGCTTTTTTTTGCAACCAAACACTTGCCGTTGTGTTTGAAGCCTTGGAAGTTCCGCCAAAGCGGCTGCCAGGGGTCTGGGGAAATGGCAGTTAATAATTAAAAGACGCGTGTAATAAATGATAGGTAATGAAGTCATCCCAAAATAGCTGTGTGTCAGAGATGGGAATTTCTGGTTTTACCTGTGGCTTTGCAGAGATTTCTGCACAGAACAATCAGATCCTCAGTAAATTAATATTGAAATGTTAATTGGCAATATGGAAGAATATCGATTTTTAAGGTGAACTTTGTTGGTTTGTGTTCAAACGCATTTGTTCCAAGACCAGAACTCTGTCTGATTTCACCCAGGCTTCTTTTCTTGCCATATTTCTGTACCCTAGCGGGAAGAAAGAAATCCCCTTGAATTGCTGTGGAGGGTGACAGTGATTTCTGAAGAATGATGCAAAGACTGAGCAAAGAGCACTGAAAACAGACGCATAAAGCTATTTGCATGGCATGTGCACCTGTGTGTGACTGTGTGTCTGTGTGTGTTTTTGGTAGAGTGTGGTGTTCCTGCAAATAAATTACTCTTTGAGAGATTTCTTCACAGGTCAATGGTAAACAGACTTCATCTGCACATTGTGATACTCATTCCTTTATTTTTCAGTAGGTCTTCAACTTTTCTTTATTTTCTCACCACATATTCCCATCTGTCTCTGAGTCTGTCGACTCGTGCTGCCTGTTATTTACCAATGGCTTTTTGTGACCTCTGGTTTTGCTCTTGCTTGTCTTTTTCTTCTTCCTGCCTGCCAAGAAATCTTTGTCTCTCTGAATTCTCCCCTAAGTACAGTTCTCCCTTTTTTTCCTCATCCTTCAGCATTCAAATTTTTGACTTTGGAAATCAAGGGAAAATATAGTAATAAAGATGGAGTAAAATTTCCATTCCATAGCAGCTGAATGATTATTCACTATTAGTAGCAAGTAAACCTGGAAACACTGAGTTGACATGTGGATTTTATGGCACATATCATAGAATCATTTGAGTTGAAAGGGAACCTTAAAAGTCACCTAGTCCAATTCCCCTGCAATGAACAGGTGAACAGGGACATTCACAGCTCGATCAGGTTGCTCAGAGCCCCATCCAGACTAACCCTGAGTGTGTTCAAGGATGGAGCATCCACCACCTCTCTGGGCAATAATGCCAGTTCCTCACTGCCATTATTGTAAAAAAGCGTTCTGCTCATATTCAGCCTAAATCCTCCCTCTTTTAGTTTGAAACCGTTTCCCCTTGCCCTGTCACAACAGACCCTGCTAAAGAGTCTGTCTCCTTTTTTCTTGTAGCTCCCTTTTAGATACTGTAAAGCCACTCTCAGCTCTCCCCAAAGCCTTCTCCAGGCTGAACAGTACCAGCTCTCAGCCTCCGTTGTAGAAGAGGTGTTCCGTTCCACGGATCATTTCTGTGGCCCTCCTCTGGACGTGCTCCTGCAGGTCCATGTCTCCCCTGTACTGAGGATTCCACATCTGGATGCAGTACTCCAGGTAAACAAGATAAGGATTTTAGACTCACAGCCGTTGCATTGGCACAGTGAGTTTCTGCCTATCAGCTGAACTAAGGAGTATGTTTTATATCATTTTCAAGCATAATGGTAACATGTTAACTTAAATTTAATTCGAGAATCTGCAGGAGACTATTTCATACAATGGTCTAATTTGAAGTGACCAAGAGTCTCACTCAGCAGTTCCTACATAAAATCTGTAATTTTTGTTGGAGTAAAACCATATATTTTAGCAAAACATCCAATCTTGATTTAAAGACTTCAAAAGACAGGAAATCCATCATTTTCCTGGGTAAGTTGTTCCAGTTGTTACCTACTCTCATTCGTTAAAACCCTCATTTCCTTAGCTTTGGTTTCTAATATTTGTGATTAGAGATAAACCCAGTGTTCCAGTAGCAGTATCACTCAGAGCTGTTCCTGGAGATGGTCCCATCCTCTTCTTGATAGTGCCTTGAGTAGACATCTCAGGATCATTCCTGAGTTCTGGAAAGCAGAGGAAAAAGAAACAGGAGGATACCACCATATAGCTGTTTTGTTTAAGTGACACAAGGGAAGAAGAAGAGACAGGTTGCAGTGTCAAAGGGCAAAAGTTCAGTTCAGCAGAGTTTGGCAAAAGCATGGTAGATGACCGAGTATTTGATCACAGTGTTTACCTTTCAGAAGAGCTGGGACAGGAAAGGCAAGAGGGATATAATCAAGATTGAGGTGAAGAGTGAAGAAGGGGAGGTAGGTTTTTAAACTGCTGCTGCCCATCCTCAACAGGTCACAGGGGAAGAGCTCATGGGTCAAGATAGGACAGGGAGACCACTAACCAGTCACTGTCATAGTCAATGCAGACTTGATTTGTGTAAAAGTAATTTAGTAACAATTAAAAAAAGAATTCTGATGGTGAGAAATGATTGAAAAGTGTTTTACTGAATATTCAAGCAGTAAGGATGGGATGGACTAGAAGGGATCTATTGGCAGTGAATGCTTTCTTTGCCTTAGGGCACGTAGCAGCTCTTACTGGCCTTGCCTGGAGGCCACTGCTGGAGAGGACTCCTTTTTCAGAACATCAACTGAGATGCTGACTATCTGCTGCAGCACCTGAGTGAATCCTGCTGCAGAAGGCGTATAAATACAATGCAGTTTCCCTCTGGCAAGGATTGAAAACATTTAGCTGTTTTCTTCATCAGACAGACGTGTGCTTGGAGTAAATATGTTTATGAAGAGACCTGGAAGGAAGAGGAGGAATATGAGAAGATTTTTGCTATAGAAGAAATGAAGGCTGTATGTTAGCCAGGAGGAGTAAAACTACAGAGGCATCCACCTTATGGAAATCCCAGAGAAAAGCAAGATATGAAGTAGATACAGATACTTTGTCATATGGACAGAACTTTAATGCATATGTACTGATAAATACCCATATGCTGAAGTAGCAACTTTGATTCATATTTATACATTCTTGCATTCAACATATAAATCCCAGCTACGCAATCTGTTAAGAAGGCATGTTGTTATGGTTTTGAAGACATGTAACTTTGTGAGGGAGAGGAGGACTTGGCTGAGAAAGGCATAAAGAAGCTGTACAATTACCAAGGATAGGTTGAGAATTAGGAGTGTGGAGATGATGAAAGAGGAAGATAAGAGTAAGAGACACAGAAACAAAAATCCATCACCACTCCTCCCAAGCAGATTCTAGGTGCACTGAGGCAGTGACAGCATGAAAACAGAGAACATCCTCCCTCTGCCCTGTGTGCCAGTGCTGCTGAATGAGCTTCTTCTGAGTAGGCAAATGTCTGTGCCATAAAGGCTCCCCATGGCACAGCCATCTGGGCAGAGATCAATCTGGAAACTAAATTCAGTCATTTAGATTAGTCTTGCTTCAAATATGACTTTCATGATGTGGTCAGCGTGAATGCTTCAGCAATAAAGAAAACAATTCGCTCAGCAACCTGTCCTTTCTTAGTCCTTTTGTGCCTTATGATATGTTGTAGCTCACACATACCTGTCAGATAGATCCATTAGACTGTAAACTCTGGGACAAAGATATTTCTTCTGTGAAGTGCTTAGCACTTCTGGGCAATAAAAAGTAAATAAAATACAAATCATTCATCTAGAACTGTTTACACTCCACCCTTTGGCATCATCTCACATCACCTCTTGAAGCAATACCAGCAGTCATGAATAGATAAGCAGTGCACCAGAACAAGGCAGTTAGCCAGATAGGTTTCTTTCAGTCACAGAACTCATTTTCAGGAAATTGCCTTAGTGCTTTCTTGCATTTTTGTTCTTATTGACTTATTTTTTATTCATCTAAATGCTTGGGTAGCCAGAACAGGTAATTATTTTTAATAGTACTTTTCATTAACAGTGTTATATTGATATTGAGGCAGGGGTAGTAAAAATATTTGGCTTTGAATGCGTTCATCCACTGCTCCCATTCCTTTCTGCCACAGTGTCTGCAAATGTTCTTTTCAAATGTACCAAGTTTAAGAAATTAAATATATATGCTAAGAGATCTTGACCTTGAAAGGAGAGGCTGTTGTGTTTGTCCTGCAGAAAGCTAAAAAGGTTGATTATACTTTAAATCACAGTAATATCAGTCACGATTATTCCGGTTTGAGAGAAATGTTGATAGAATTAATTAAGTTAGACCTCACGCCCAGTTAGAAGAACATCCCATATCCAGAATTAACTGATGGAAAGTTATTGGGGAAAGATATGAGAATCTGAGCAGTGGTTCATTTAAACTTGAGGGAACTTCAGAGAAGTCCTTCCTCACTAAGAGCTCTCAGCTTCTGACGGTCAGGGAATTCAGGTTTTTAAACTGAAGATTTCAGAGGGGTCAATGTGTTGAAGAGTTTCCTACAGTCATAACTTCCGTGTATTTATCCAGTTTATCTTAAGCATATTTTATACATTGTGTCCACATTATCCTATGCAAATGAGCTCTAAAACTCATTCTAAGAAGTTCTTTTATTTAGTCGGTTTTACATCTTTCATATTTGCCATTCTTGGCACTTCGCTAAGAAAAAAGAGGTAAAAGCCATTTACCATACCATATCACCCATAGTTATGTATACCTTTATAATATTACACTTCAGCTATGTCTCTTTCAAGATGGAGAATCCATCCTCCAAAAATTCTGTCCTCCTATGTTCTATATTCTGTGCTATATACTAGAACTCCATGCCACTGCTCTCTCTATGTCTTCTTGCAACTTTTGAAAAAGTAGGACATCCAGAATAGGACACTTCTTTTTTCAGGTGTAAAAGTGTTTTCTGTTTTATTCATTTACTTGCCTAGCTGTTCCTAAAATGCCATTTCCTTCTGAGTATGCAGGTAGAGTCTGTAGAAAACTGCCAACAAGGACTCCAAGATCCCTTTCCTGAATGGTAATAACTAATTTAGAATATATAGTTTTCTTAAAATTATTTTTCCCATGTGCATTGCTTTGCATTTTTTTGATACCGAATTTCATCTGCCACTTCATTGCTTCAGTCAATTAGTATTTTGAGATTCTTTTGCAATACTTCCCAGACCGGAAGGTCCCTGTAAATTTCATAGAAGAGCAAAATTGGAATCTATGCCCTTTAAATTTAATCTCATCTTTGTTACATTTTTAATGGTGTAATACGTTTCTTCTGGTCAGATTTATAACCTGATCTGCATCATGGGATGTACCTGAGGGAGTAAGAATGTTTGAAGCAATGTTTCTTTCCTAAGCACAGCTTATCGCAGTAGTGAATGCCAGGCAAGTCTGAAGGATGGGGCCGTTTCCTCATCAATTAGAGATGTGTATATGTGGAAATTGCACCAACTTAAATGCATTCCACCTTAGCTCATCTGGCCTATTTTTATAGTGAAAAATATCAAGTTTTTGCTAATGCTGGTTTCTTCACATCACTTCTAATAGTACTTGGATCCCAAGCACAAATGATGCATGAATGATTGCTAGTCTTCTAGTTGCTGTATGGGCTATACTTATAATAAGTTTACATGAAATACCATTTAAAATAAATGTACAAGGGCTGCGTCAAAAGTAACGCCTCCTATTTTATTATGTTTGCTCATGATGTTAGAGGTGAATGCTGGTGATATGGCCATAGAGGTTGAACCTTCCCACCAATATTCTGTTACAGTTTGTTGCTGTGAGAGAGATGGCAGCAGAGGAGCAGTCCAATAAATGGTCTTTGTATCTGCTGCAGTTTCCATGGAAATAAGTAGGAGGCATTACTTTCGGAGTGACCTAAGCATTTTGTTTCAGGTTTTATGCATGTCTTTGCTGAGTATTCATCTGAGATAGAAAAGTGAGAGTGCTTCCAGATCAGTATCTGATTTGTTGTCACCCACACTGCAGAGCATGGTCAATGTGGCCATTCCCTGAACGGGAGGGTGTAGGTCATAAAACTGTTCACCAAATGCTCCTCTGCAGCAGATAAGAGGCATGCATACGGCCCTCCTGAACCATGGAATTTTTAAATACTGTATTTTTTAACTGGAAACATCAGGTTGATTCTATATTGCCTAACTGTACAAAATCTGAGGCATTTAAAAACCCCTGCAGTTGAAAACTTTCCAATAAAATTGAGTTCAGCATGGAATAATATAGAAAGAACCTGGGAGAAAATCACCAGGAGACAGAAACTCAAGTTAGATAATTACAGATATTTGGAATGTGAATTACTGTGAATAACATTGTTTTTCCATAAATGTTTATTTTTCAAATGAAAATGGACAATTTCATTGGATTCTGTAAAGAAAACAAGAACAGCAAAGCCAATATCAAAACATCATGCTATTTCCTTGAAAAAAATTGATTTTTCTCCAATTTTTTTTTTCCAACAGTTGATAGAAAATACTTTTAATGATCTGACCAGTTCTTATTAAAATACCTTGCTGTAACTTCTGTGACATAATGTAAGCAGTTGAGTCAGGAAAAAGTCACAACAGTATAAAGAATGGCTTCTGCTCACGACCCAGAACAGCTCCATCACTGCATTGACCTAATTAACATTTTCCATAAAACACAAACAGAAAATTCACCTTTGTCTGAGGATGGTAGATTTTTTAGTGCTTGTTCTCTCCAATGCTTCCACCCACATGAAAGGGTGAGCTGGGCACTCTGTGGCTCATGCTGGATATTCCAGACTCACCACATCAGCTCTAGCTGCAGAAGCCTCAGTATGGTTGATGGCAGATGGGCAAAGAGGATGTAGTCTAGATGGTAGATAGGTGAGAAGAAAGGAGATGGGAAGATTGCTGAGCTGGCAATGAAGAAGCCACTGCCCCATGTTTTTGAAATAAATTTGATAGAAAAATTTAAGCACAAAAACCAGGAAACCCTCAATACTATTTCTACAGAATCATACTTGTAGAATATAACTGCAGTTTGATACACTAAATTGTTCATTAAAATAAAATTAGTTTTCGTTAGGCTTCTTGCCAATAACAAGGATTATTTTCACCCAAGTATATGCCCCGTGTTCTAGTCTCATCTTTCTGCATTCCAAACTGACCCATATCAGTAAATCTGAGACAAATACAGTGCCATCATGCCGTTTGTACCTTTATATTAAAGCATTAATTATTTACATGAAGCTATTTCCCAGCTCTGGAGGGAAAAAAAAAAAACAAAAAACAACAACATAAAAGGTCAAGAAATTTAATGCTTTTCTTAACATACGCAGATTCTACTTTTTACTTAATTTTCGTATTAATTAGAGCTCATACAATAGAGCTCATACATAGGGTATGCATTGGCATGCATTAGGGGATGCATTTTCAGCCCGTAGTTTGGATATTCTTACTTCCTTTATTCAGTGGTAGAGTTGAGGTTTATCTCAAATAAATCTGTCTGTCTGTCTTAGCTGTAGCCCTCTTCCAGCACTTGTCCCCACAGCCCACAGCAAAAGCTGCAGATTAAGTAATTGCTGCCATTCAGCTGTAGCCACGTGCTCTCTGTACAACTAGGATCTGTTTTCCTAGAAAATCAGAACACTCTTTGATGCCTTAAGTGCTGAAAGCCTACCTGGTATTTGTTCTGAAGTGTGTGTTCTTAGGAGTATACTGATGATCAATACACATCTGTTTTCAACCAGTTAACTCTTTAAATATGTATATATAATGGGGTTCTTCTAACCATAATCAAAGTGGGTATGTCCATTGCATTATAAGGTGAAGTTACATGAAGCAAGTCAGGGCTCGAATGATCTCATCTGGCACCAAAATCCCTTAAAAACAATTAATTTTGAAGCTGTTGATTTATTTATTACTTAATAAACAGTGATTCATACTCTGTGAGTCAGGTCAGATTTTGTTTACAGTCACATTTTTTAAAATAATCCCAAATACAATTTAGAACAACTTCCTTTGTCTTTAACAGTGCTAGCTAGCACTGTAATAGAAGTAGGGTGCCTTTTGGGGAAGAAAATGTGCTCTGTGAAAGGGCAGAATTATCTAACCTTATGTCACTTAGAGCACTCATAAAAAATCCATAAATGGTCCTTGCTAAAGCACATCATGTGGCCACTGAATTAGAAATGCAGGGATGGAATAGATTTCCAAAGGTTACATTGTTCAGTCCCCTGGCGCTGGGGAAGAATCAAATACAATGGAGTTTCCCACAGAGAATTTTTCTGGAACATATTTTTTTAGAATTTCTGCCAAAAGATATTTGAGGGTGTCCTGTTCAAGATTTTTCCTCTCAATTTTACCTTAGTATTTGGCCTATATAGCCTTTACTGAAAGTTACACTGGGTTCCTTTTGTCATTCTTTCTGGTGAACAATGAGTACCAATCTATCACTGTCTTTCTTATTAACAGCTTTCTGTACCCTGGAAGATTTATCAACTCTTTACCTGCCTAGACTAAAGGAACCCCATTTCTGCAGTCTTGTTTCATGGATAATGCATTCTGAGTCGTCTTCTCCATCTTGCTGTTTGTGCTGTGGGCTTTCCACAGTGACTACCGGTGTTTTGGAGGATGGTGCTGAGGACTGCTTCAGCTGCACTTTCCTGGGGAGCAAACAGGCAATCCCCACCCAGATCTTGCCTGCAAAATTATTGACTGCAGGAGGTATTTCTTTCCTTCCTTTCCAGTTATACTCCATGTTGACTCACACCTCGTTCCTAATGTTACAGAATGCATGTTCTTCTTCCTTATTTGTCCATTTTGAGTTTTCTTTACTCCTTACTAATTATTGTGCTCTGAATTTCCTTCCTTCCTTCCTTCCTTCCTTCCTTCCTTCCTTCCTTCCTTC
>NW_024962254.1:12455553-12461738 GCF_019238085.1 Lagopus leucura | reverse complement strand
CCTTCCTTCCTTCCTTCCTTCCTTCCTTCCTTCCTTCCTTCCTTCCTCCCTTCCTCCCTTCCTCCCTTCCTCCCTCCCTTCCTCCCTTCCTTCCTCCCTCCCTTCCTCCCTCCCTTCCTCCCTTCCTCCCTGCTTCCCTTACTTCCTTATTTTCAGATTATGTCTTTATTAAGACAGTTTTGAATTCTGTAGTTGTTCACCAGACTTCTATAACCCTTCAGTAACCCTAGCACACCTACAGATTTTATACATTAACTTTGAAGGGCATGTACTTAATGAAATGTTAAGGACAGTTGGGCCTGAAATCTCATAGGGAGCCAGCTTGAAAGGAAGTCCCTGTTTGGTACTGACAGTTATTCTTACAGAAAAGCTTTTCAAGCCACACAGTCTTTTATGATTTTTTCATCCAGATAACATTTCCCTTATTTTCCTTTGATAATTGAATATGGAAAATATAAAAAGCCTCCACAAACTCAAGACGGGGTAAATTTTGTTTTTCTTTATTCAGTATTCCAGTTATCCTGTCCAAGAAGGAAATTAATTTGGTTTGACATAATTTGTTCTTGAAAAGTACATTTTGGCTATTTTTATTATTCTGCAAGTAAGTTCATCATTTGCATGTTTATTCATTTTTTTTCCTGTAGTCCTGTAGTTAGGTGAAATAATCTGTTTTCTTCGAATCCTCTATTATTCCTCTCTATAAGATGCCCAGTTTCTTGTTTTCTGAGACCATCTCTATTTAATATGACTCCTCACGTGTAACTACTGATGCTTAAGGTAATGTTATTTATTTATTTATGTAATTGAGGATAAATGTAATCATGTCCTGGGCATTTTCATATATAAATCTCATTTAGAAATATTAGATACTATGTCTTAACTACTGAAATTCAGATGTTGTCCTTCCTAATACTTTGGAAGGCTTAAAAGTACCTTGAAAGAATCACCATAATAAAACTATGCTTTAGCTCCCAGTAACATTCCCCACAACATCCAAAATACTCATTTGTAGTGGTGTTTGAAATAACAAAATCCACTTTCACATAGGACACATTCAAAGCTAGTTCACTGCAGCTGTTTGGAAGTATTTCACATTTTGTTCCCTGAAACATTTTTTTCAGAATTACCATTGGAACAGTACAATTGGAAGGAACCCACAAAGATCATCATGTCCCTGCTGTATGGCCACTGCAGGGCTAACCAAAAGTGAAAGTATGTCATTAGTAAGGGCATTATCCAAACCTCTTGAATGCTGACAAGAAGTCTTGTAAGGTAAAGAGCTAACACAATAGTTCATTAAAGCAGTATTTCAAGAGGAGGCTTGTGTGGTGGGAGGCACACAGTGTGATGCCCAGGGTGAACAGAGTATTTCTTCATAGGTATTTTAAACATTTCACGTCATACGAGCACCTGATGCACAAGCATGTGTGAACTTTGCTGAGAGTTTTTACATTCAGAACAGGAAAACTTTCACCCATATAAACTCATGAATATAGAAATAATTACTGAGCTCTAAGGACACATTGCAATGACATTATCATTTGTCAGCAGGATACCAGTGACTGCTGTCATGGAAAATTTACATTAGCAGCATTGTTAAATAGTCTGTTTACTAGTTTCTTAATGACCTGCAGCAAACAATGATTTGAACTACTTTATGAAGTTCAACAGCGTGGCAGGCTATGGTTGTGTTGAATGTATTTTTCATAGGTTAATGATATTAAGGTAGAATCAACAGCAGCTGTCATGTCATATGCAGTACAATTGCCTGTGAGTCAGCCTTGGTGGCGGTTCTTTCTGTGTAGGTTGGAGGTGCCAAGTTAGTTTTAAAATACCCATTTGAAGTGCAAGTAGCAGGAATCCTGTAGGGGCATGGAGCATGGGGAGGAGAAAAATATTTTAGTATTTTACAGTGAGGGTGGTGAGGCACTGGCACAGGTTGCCCAGAGGTGTAGTACGTGCCCCATCCCTGGACACTTTCACGTCCACACTGGACCAGGCTGTGAGTACTTGATCTGGCTGTGCATGTCCCTGTTCACTGCAGGAGAGTTAAACTAGATGACATTTAAAGGTTCCTTCCAACTCTAAGAATTCTATGATTCTACAGAATAAATTGTTTTCAGAGGAAACTGATCCTAAAGAAAAATGTCTTTGCATTTATTATGAAAGGTTACTGCTATTCCACGTTGAAGCATAATTGCTAAGGGTGACTTGGAAATTGAACTTATATTAAAGGTACATCATTGTTCATGAACTGGGGAGGGATACAAAAGAGGAAAGAGGCTGGTATGCAAGGAATCCATTCCACAGATGTTCCATAGGCAACCCCAGTTATTGGCAGCATCAGAGAACTTTGATGTGCTGATTCTAAGAGAAACGCACGGAAGGTGCAATGAAGACACCACAGCCAGGTTCTGTGGTACCACCACTGAAATGGGAACATGATGGTATTATGGAATCAATAAGCCACATATTTGCTACCTTGAGCCAACAGTCTGCCATTTTTTAACATGATACCATCCTTCAGTAGAATTTTACTCAATATAATATGAAAACACACCTCCATCCCAAAAGCAACCCTCATCCAAGGAGTGAACAACCCTCACTAAGCATGCACTCTGAATTTTTTAAGTATCTCTCTTTAAAAGTGAAGTAAGAGAAGTTTACACCAATCATAACGAAGGTATGCATGACTGGAGTCACTCAAGCACCGCCTGAAAAATAAATAGTGTAAAATGGATGAAGAGGTGAGCGGATGTCAGGGAAGGTACCATTGCAGACAAGCTGGAGGGGACACAGCTGGGTTCTGAGACCATTATTGGGATGAGCCTCATTTCCCTCCCCATACGGATGTCTGTTGGGTAGGATTCACACACATGGTTATACCAAGAGCTTCCCCAGCAAATTTAGAAATTGCTATAGTGTTTTTGATGATTTAAAGCAACTCTATCTGACCATATTATTTACTTTCTTGTTTAACCTCGCTTTATTTACAGACCATGTATTTATTACTGGCAATCCAAAAGGACATGTAATCTGTTGCTTTAATAAACTGCACTATTCACTAATCTAGCCTTGTAAGTTCTCATTGGGCATGGCCCAAACTCCTTCAGAGTAGTTGTAGTATAGCCCATTTGATCACCACTAGATGAAATGGCCAGTGCACTGTTTGTGAATGTGTTACTGTGGTAGTTCATGTATTGAACACCACCAAATCTGTACACTGAAGTGAGCATGACACAGAATATAACTAATATCAGTCACTCCCACTCCCAGATATTTCACAAGATGGAATGTATGGGGGTTCATTTTCTGCCAAATTCTAATTACCTTTAACATGACATATATGCACGAAATAAAATCCTTCCTTCATTTTCATTGATTACATCTCAGTACTGAGGGCTACAGAATGCACCAAGTAATGTGAGTTTCAAAGTTCAACATTTTCAGACATTTTTGGAATTAATAATGTAAAATGGTTACAGTCAGAGAAACAGCAAGCTTCGGGACAGGATTCTTTATCAGTCATATGAATAAATTTTGCATATATTTAAGAGCCCTTAATGTGATTAGCAAATACATATTTGCAATGTATTCATCACATTTATCTAGTTCCATAAAACTTGTGTAGGTAAGTTCTGGTTGAAATTTGCCACTGAATATTTACTCTCTTGTGTAATGACTACACACTGAGTCAAAATCAGAACCGTAGAATATCCCGAGTTGGAAGGAACCCATAAGGATCATTGACTCCAATCCCCAGCTCCACATAGGACCACCCAAACAAAATTCAAACCCAGTGTCTCAGAGCGCTGCCCAAACGCTCCCTGAGCTCCAGCACTGGGGCCGTGCCCACAGCCCTGGGCAGCTGTTCCGTGCCCACCGCCCTCTGGCGCAGCCCCTTTCCCTCACCCCCAGCCGCCCTCCCCTGACGCAGCTCCATGCCGTTCCCTGTCGCTGTCACACAGAGCAGAGCTCAGCGCTGCCCTCCGCTCCCTGTGAGGAGCTGTAGACTATGAAATGAAAATACTCAAACTAACAGTGTAACAACAGTTTATGATAAATAATACATGTGTAAAAAGGAACAAATTAAAACTTGTAACTCATATTCCATGAGTTTCACACTTGCAAGTGCTTGATTTTATAAACAGCATACAGCATAGTGCTTCTGTTCTTATGTAGCTTAGAAAAAAGGAAACATCCTCCAGTGAGGTAACTAGTGATCATACTTTTGTGTCAAAATTTTTATTAGAAACTGTACTTGCTCTGTATTTTCTTCATAATGATCAGTTTCTTTTGAATACATTTGTATCCACCTAGATGGAAATATGAATCTTCCACTGTTATACAAAACCAGCAACTTGATTAAAGTTTGCATTAAAAACTCATAAATAAATAAACAAACAAACAAACAAATAAATAAATAAAAACATTTCTTAAGCTCAGAAGGCGCCAGGAAACATCTGAAATAAAATTATAGTATACTTTATCTTTAAGAAAGAGTAATGACATATAAGCAATTTTTGCTTCTTTTATCAGCATGAGCAAGTGTGTTATTGAAGAAAGTTGTTGAAATGTGCCAGTATCTAGTAAGAGCACACTTGCTAATACGTTTTTGAACAAAAATATCTGGAAGCTTTTATTGAAAAAGAAATTTACTGTGCTAAGCAGGAACTCATATGGCGGCTAGGAAAGGCTGTTTTTAAAGGGCAGGGCAAATCCAGGCTAATTTAAAGAGTAACATTTTTCAAGATGAACTCTGACTAAGGAAACAGTGGCACTCACTGAATGAAAAAAAAATGAATGAAAAATGTGAAGGGAATAGTCAGTATATCAGAGCTAGGAATAGGCAGAACATTTATGAATGATGAATCGTGAATTTATGAAAAATAAAGATTTATAACAGTTAGCAATTTTTCTTGATTAAAATAAAAATACTAACAATATTTCAGTCATAAATGGAATTATTTTCGTACAGAACACTATGAAAAGCACTTAGAATTTATGGAATATTAGGGAAAAAGTAGGTGCATTTAGCTTCTTTACTGAAGTATTTGGGATCTTTGATTCAAAGCCTGCCATTGGCACTAGATGAAGATGTGACTACTGACACTGAAATTCACAGCTAGGAATCTTTACCTAATGGAACAAACATGCCTTAACACAAGCTTAAAACAGGAATACAGTACTAGATAACGTATGTTGAGTAAATTTGTGTTAGCAGAAAAAGCAATGCAGTATTTGACTCCTTTTTTTTCCCCAGTCTTTTATTTCATCCATATTGTCTCTTCAACCAGTGTGGGTTTAATTACAGAAACACAGAACTGTAGGGATTGGAATGGATCTCTGATGAACGCCAATCCGATACCCCTGCTAAACCTGGTGGCAGTTTTTGTCTCTTAAACACTGTTCAGTTGTTTGTTTGCTGTTAAACTGCAACAGAGTTGGTTGAACTACTTAGCAAAAAATAAAAAAGTTCCTTGAGAGTTTAGTCCTATTTCCTCAGGCAGAGGTAGAGGGAAATTTTGTGGAGAGTCCATGGTCTGAATTCCAAGCTATTTGAAGTTGCTTTTGTTGCTGACATTAAAGAGATCTGAGATTCCTTCAGGTGCAATACAGATAAAGGAAACAAATCTTTCTGCTTTGGATGGTCCACAGAAAAAGTTTAGAATAAGAAACAAAACCCAGACAAATAGAGAAGCGAGAGCTGGCTGAGAAAGGTGACAGGCAATTGTGAAAACAGTGATTGCTGGGATAGATTCAGACATGCTTGAACGTTTTTGAAATGGTCAATACTTATTGCAATTGCTTTAAGATTTCCTTCTTGACACAAGATGAATCTCAAAGTGTCAGCACATCAAAGTCACCTATAAGTGTTGATAGGATTTTCAGAAACAACTGATAACATGTAAACTTGAAAAGTTTGGCTGTTAGTGTATTATGTTCTAAAATGTAGGACCAGATTATATCACACAATCCTAAATACACCTGACAACAAAACACCTGTCCCAAATACATATCTTGATACGATGAAAATATTTGTGATGTGTTTTAAAAAATCCTAGTAGCTGTGGAACTAGTCAATATAATCAAGAATGATTCCCAGAGTTCCCAGAATGAGGTACTAAGATCACATGTTGTCACGGAGTTGATCAGATCAATCTATGTCCGTGACAGGGGCGACA
>NW_024962254.1:12430184-12455543 GCF_019238085.1 Lagopus leucura | reverse complement strand
AAACCATTAAAAAAAAAAAACAAAAACAAAAACATAGAACCATGACACATGTGAAATACAAAGTTAAAGTATGGGGAAAAGACCATTTCATAGAGTTGTGGAATCACCAAGGTTGGAAAAGACCTACAAGATCATCCAGTATGATGAACCAGAACTTAGTAAATAATTTGAATACCTCATCTGTGTGTCCAAAGAGCAATCTGTGAAACTCAATGGAAACAGATGATTGATAGACTGACTGACCGATATTACAGAGTTTGACCTTTACTCTAAGTATCAGTGAACATTTACATACATTCATCAAGTGGTTCATAGTTTATACTTTGTGTAGCTGTAGAACTAGGCTTTAACAGGAAAGTATTCATTATATATTATTTAAAGGCCTCATTTCGTGGAGTCCAGAAATGTCTTTCATCTATGCCTGTGGTCTGGCCTATTCTCTCTGTTTGGAGTCATAATTTATATTTGTAGCAATTTCATCCTCCTGCTTACAGAATCACAGAATCATAGAACTGTAGGGGCTGGAAAGGAACTCTAGAGATCATTCAGTCCAACCCTCTGCTAAACAGGTTCCCTACAGTAGGTTGCACAGGAAATCATTCAGGTGGTTTTGAATATCTCCAGAGAAGGACACTCCATAACCTCTCTGAGCAGCTATTTCAGGCCTCTGTCACCCTCGCAGTAAAAAGTTTTTTTCTTATGTTCATGTTTAATTTCCTGTGTTCCAATTTGTGCCCATCGCCTCTTGTTCTGTCTTTGGGCACCACTGAAAAGAGCCTGGCCCCAACCACTTGAAAACCATCCTTTAGTTATTTATATGCCTTGATAACAACCCCCTCAATCTCCTCTTTTCCAGATTGAACAGTCCCAGGTGTCTCAGCCTTTCTCATAAGGGAGATGCTCCTGACCCTTCATCATCTTTGTGGCTCTCTACTGGACTCTCTTCAGCAGTTTCCTGTCTTACTTGAACCAGGAGCTCAAAAGCTGTTGTTTTGAAGAAATTAATGAGTTTGAAAATGAAAAGAAATTCCTCACTGAACATTTGTTTCACTATTTTCAGTTTTTCAGAAGCTTCAATGTTCAGATTCTTTAACAGTAGGGGAAATCCTCAAAAAGCAAATAGATTTTTTAATGGACAGATATATTTGGAAAAAAATTATGTCTTTTTTTTTTACTATTTTTATTTTTATTTTTTTTCTTGTACTGCCATGGGAAACATCCAAAGGCAATATGAGACGTTTTAGCTATAAATGTCTGTCTTACTTATAAACATCTTACTGAAGTTGCTATGAGCTTGTTAGACATACTGACTAAGAGATGCCATCCAAATGAGATCCATATGCAAAATTTGATATTCTAATTTCTGATCTACATGTATATATTCCCAGGAAAATGTGTATAGATTACAATAATTTGTAAATGTAGGCTTGTTGTGTGTGGTAAATCTAATGTGGATGGTACTGTTTCTCTGAAATAGTGTTACTATTGATAACAAGGCAGCATCAAAATTGGAGCAGAGGGCAGCTAGCACTTGGGTCCAAACTGATATGAAAGTATCACATGGTCTGGCATGTCTTTTTCAGTGATTTTTTTTTTCCACTGTATTACTGGATCTTCTAGTACAACAGCAAACTGATCTACTTGCTTGAATAGTTTCAAAGTCACAGGGTTTTGAAAGCACCAATGATACTTAGTACTGTTGCTATAATTTCAGAAATTTTATAGGTCAGGGTTCTTCTTCATCATTAAAACATATTCTTTTGTTAGCTTAGAAGAATACCGCAGGATGTTGTTCGGAAAACAAAGAATTGAGATGTGCAAAATTAATGGAAATTGACATTTAAAGAAAAAAAGTCTAGTTTCTGGAGTGGTACTGGAAACTGCTTGCTGAATGGTTCTTAAAAATTTAGTATTTCCTGTTTGTTAGTCTATCCTTAGGCCTGAAAATTATGTTGTCTGCTTTTTTATTTATATGTGACAAAACTTAGAAAGAAACAGTAGAAAGAAGATGATAAAAAATGACTCTGGTTATAAATTAAACTTAAATAGATTTTATTTTTTTCTTTTAAACCTGCATCTTTTGGTTAAATAAGTTTTTCTGCATTGTTACTGTTGCCTTCATGCCTGAAAAGTTTTATTTGTTTGTGTGCAAATGGAGCAACTGTATGAAATTAAAGTAAAATGCTGCTCTGACTTAGCTGTTAGGTTGCAAAGTTAGCATACCGATTTTTTGTTCTGGTACATATTTTTTTTATAAAGAAACTTTATCTTGTGCCTACTGATATATTGCAGATGTAAATTTTATTAGACATCGTGGGAAGAAAATAATAGAATCTATGAACAGGCAGTCATTATCAGAAAGTTCTATTAGCAAACAGATAAATGGATGATCTTGTAGGTCTTTTCCAACCTTGGTGATTCTGTGATTCTGTGATTCTGATTCTGTAATTTCAAGCAAGCTTATTGTTTTTTAAAGAGGTTTGATTATTTCAAGAGACCAAAATTGACTTAGGTAAGATTATCCTCATCACTTAGATTGAAAGAGAATACTTTGCACTGATTAGAAAAGGATGTAAAGTTTTCCATATGTGTTTTTGTATGTGTCCTGATTCACAAGCAAAACAATGAGCACTAGGCACAATAATAAGATGTAAATAACCCTGGCAGGACTTGGTGGCAAGTAGCAGTCTTCTAGAGCTGGGTTGTGAACACACCCTCCACAGCACTATTTAATGTCACACAGTCGTGGCACCTCCAGATGCCAGTAAAATGTCAGGACATCTTAGTCCTTTTAGGAAAACTATTGAACATGGCTGTAGGAAAATAACTGGTACTGGAAACAGTGAGAGAAAAAAGAGAGAGAAAAGCAGTGAGAGAAATGGGAAAGGAGGTGGGTATTGACACAGGTTCCTAGACTAGGTAGGTGAGAGTTATAAACTGGAGACAGTATCACTACCTCAACTGTGCTAATGCTGCAGCTAGTTAGTGTGGTAATTTCATATATTCTGTGAATGCAAATCAGAACAAAAGCATTACTGTTGAATTTTTCTTAAGGCTCAGACACCTGTACCTGCTGAGTGCTTTGTGCGTGCTGCTGCCAACAGTTCACATTATAGAAATGCCACTGTTTTGATCAATTGCTTGTTGTCCTAATAAGGGTGCACACAACCTCTGCTTTGTGAGAGTACTACAAAATGAACAGTTTTTTGAATCCAACAAATCTCCCTTTTAAAAGCTTTTGTAAATCAATTTGATTATGTCATATAGTTTCATTGGAAAATGTGAAAAACAACGCTTGTTACAGTGAGTTAAGCTTGCAAAGGGCAGCATGCTATTATTTTTACAGGCCAGTACTTTCCATTTTCAGTTCCTGAGGCTCTCAATTGGATTTGAATGACAAATATTTTGCACATGACTGTGTAGGTGCATAAGCGTTCACCTTGCTTACAGGCGTAGGGGCCCAAGGACAATAAAAGTCCTGCAGGGCCCTTGGATGTCCCTACAGTCTTTGACTGAGGGCTTCATTTGCCCAGTCCCAAGCTTCTGGTGCCTGCCTGAGCATTGGGGTACTGGCCTTTAGTCCTGCTCCTGGTTATTCAACGATTTTCCTGAATAGACTTTGGCCATGACTTGTCACCTCCTGGTCCTGCTTGCCTGCCACTGGGTCAGTGACATCACCTGTGGGTACTGGCAGTGACCAAACATCACAACAAGCTCCCTTCACACTCTCCTATAACTACCTAGAATCATAGAATCATTAAGGTTGGAAAAGGTCACTAGGATTAGCTACTCCAACCATCAACCCATCCCCACCATGCCCACTAACCTTAGTACCTTAACCCTTAGTACCATGTCTACACACGTCTTGAACACCTCCAGGGTCAGTGACTGCACTGTCTCCCTGGGCAGCCTGTGCCACTGCCTCACCACTCTTTCTGAGAAGAAATTGCATCTAATATTCAACCTGAACCTCCCCTGGCTCAACTTAAGGCTATTACCTATCATCCTATTGTTTTTACCTGGGAGAAGAGGCCAATGTCCACCTCACCACAACCTCCATTCAAGTCATCGTAGAGAGTGATAAGGTCTCCCTTGAGCCTTCTTTTCTCCAGACTGGACAACCCCGGCCTCTCACCATAAGACTTGAGGTCCAGACCCCTCACCAGCTTTGTTGCCCTTCTCTAGACATACTGCAGTGCCTGAATGTCTTTCTTGTAGTGAGAGGCCCAAAACTAGACACAGTACTTGAGGTGTGGCCTCCTCACATGTGTAATGTTACCAGAGTCCCACCAAACCTTTGCTTCTGGAGCATATCTGTTTTTGTATATAAAGACTTATGTCGACCTTTCTGGTGACGGGGAAGATGTAACTCCAATCTGCCAGCTTTAAATAGACACTGCTATTGCCTGAACCCTTTGAGGTCAGCATTAGCAACGTGTGACTTATGACAAGCAGCCAGTTCTCACTCTGCATTATTTTGAAAATCTGTCCGGAGAGTTTCCTGCATGAAGTTCTCCACAAGCACACAAATTTTGTATGTTTTCAAATCCTACTGCTTAAAATAGCACAGAAAATGTCTCGCTAGCCAGGCATTTGTAGCTGTCAACCTCTGCTTAATGGATACCTCATAATCTGTAGTAGTCATGTTGCTAAATCACAGAGGGAGAGATTTGGGAGTGTAGAAGAGGACATGAAGCTTCAGAAGCATTAGTGAACTCACTGAATAATTACATCTTGGCAGAAAGGAGTAGAATGGTGGAGATGTTTAAATCCTGTGGTGATGATGACAAAATTCTACCTCTTCCTACACAGATGAACAGAATTCCCCTCTGCAAGCCGACGGGATTTATTTCTGTGTTTTTCACAATTTAGGATGCTCTGGATATTGATGTCTCCTCATGGCAGCACTCCTTTGTATGAATAATTGATTATTTTTAATAAGTGAAAGACGAGGATCCTGTTGAGTTATTCTTTACATGACAATTAAAATAATCATCTGGAAGACGGAATCATGCCACTGAGTATTTATTTGGGGAAAAACAAACAAACAAAAAAGCCACTGTTGTTTTCTTGTTCTCCACACTTCCATCCTGCTCCCCATTCCCATTGTGTTCCCTTAGAGAAGAGAGGATAATCATGCATTGGAACAAGTCTTTTTTTCATGCACAGTTACACAGCTTCCAGCAGGAGCAAAAAAATGACTTATCTGTGTCAAGTTATGTTCATATGTATAATTACCTATTTGCACATATTTTGACTTAAAAATGACATATTCTATAGGCTAATCATACGGGTTTGTTTCTGATATGCTTGGAAAAGCACAGAGAGAGCACTGCGGTAAAAGACTCTAAATGTCCTGAAGAACAGTACCAGGAAGACTAAGTAATTCTGCTGGACTGGAAGATCATAACTACATCTGAATGCTTTGCCTGCATGTCCAGGGAATTGCAAGTGTAAACGCACATTTGAAATTAACCTCTTTGTTGGCCCTCTTTGCTCCAATGGCACATGGATGGCTCAGGTCAACTTCTCATTCATAGTACCCTCACAAAGCTGCTTTTTAGATGGATGCCTCCCAGCGTATACTGCTTCCTGGAATTATTCCTTTCCAGCACCTCAGGGAAAATCACTAATTAGTGGGCTTCCATTGGTCTTCATGCCACTGAGCTTCATCTGTTGGGCCCAGTCATCCAACTAGTTTTCAGTCCACCTCACTCTTCATCCAGCTCATCAGTGTCTCTGTGAGACACTTTTAAAGGTATTTCTGAAGTCAAGGTAGACAACATCTATAGCTGTCCTCTCATCTATCAAATTCAAGTCAATCATATGTGGCTAGCCTTATTTACTGGTGGGTAGCAATTGCTCTCACAGTTATGTGGGCTGAGATAGAAGCTTAGAATTTGAAGACAATGTGGTTCATGCTGCTAACATGCATGATAGTTGGAAGAACTACTGAATATTGTTTGCATAACATAAGTTCTCCAACTGACATTGATAGCCAACCACATGTAGTACCTAGAGGCAGAAATACATCTCACAGATATATCTCACTTACCTGCAACCTTCCCTGTATATTAAATATTCATGACATCTTGCAGTCATTAATTATACAGTTGCATTTCATTTTATTTCATTTTCATTTCATGTGCATACACTTCCTGGTAATTTCCTAATGTGTTCCCTCATTATTCTGTTACAAAATACTACATAAAAAACTCTATTTTTGTATTGTATTTTTCTTCTGGTACACTTTTTTTTTTTTTTTTAGTGTAATAGTTTGACATAAACCTTATGAGATATTCCAATATGGAAACTGTGAGTTTAAATGCTAACATAGTTATTTCTTGCAGATTGTCCTCAGTTATCTTGGGAAAGACCCCCAAATCCAGCTACTAGCAGAGCTGCTTGAATATATTCTTGACATTTTGAGAGAACTGTACCCAGCAGTTCTCTGAGTTTTTCATGGTGATAATAGCTAAATTGGAATTTTTAGCCTTCATCAATAATTCTATTTTTTCCTCCGTGTACTACTTCTCACTTTTCTATTGTATTTCCACTACCATTTTATTACTTGATCACCAGATTCTGTCAATGAGAAGATAACAACAAAAACTACTTGTAGCTGGAGAAAGATAACTGACATAGTATAACTTTTCAAATGATTCCTACTTTGCTGTAACACTTTCATGCTAAATCCACACTGGTGCAAGAATATCCATAAACATCTACAAATCTGGCTTGGAAAAGAGAGAGTAACTTGGAAAGAAGAAAATATGAGCTTTTTCACATCAGTTTTCACAGATCTTTAAATCCCATGTAATCTTGTTCATTTGTGCAAATCTATGGGGCCCTGACTTCTCAGTGGTAAAAGGAACAATTACAAAGTGTGATTATTTGCTTTAAATAGCAGGGAAAAAGGGCTTATATTTAAATTTGAGCAGTACACTTGTATACAGAAAGATTAACTGACTGAAACAATGAGGAGGGAATAAAGGAGAAGGTTTAATTCATGCTCTTCCTCTGTCAGATTTTCTTCCATTCATTTCTAACCTCTCCAAAAAGAACCAAACAACCAAAAACCCTGTAAAATGTTTTCACAAAGGATTAACCTTGATCGAATTAGCTTCTCTACTGAAAGCTGTTTCCATTTAATTTTTCTGGCCATTTTAAACTTTCAGGATCAGGTACAACTGAATGAGCTTTTCAGTTTGAAGAAATAGGTCTATAGCAAAAGGTTATAAACTGTTGACGTTTTCAGCTTGTCCAACAAGGAAAAAACTAAATTTCTTTTTGGAATTAAAAAAAAACAAAACAATAAAAACAGATCAAATGGAATTCTTCATAATATAATAGGCATGTTTTCTGAATAATAGGTGCATTAGGTAGAAGGAAGGTATTTTCTCTTCTGCCCAATACCTTACTGGCAAGAAGATGCTCCTAAGAAATTTAGAAAAGAGGAAGTTGTATAAGGAAGTATTATTGAATTAAAAAAATCAGAACTTTTCATGAAGTACTCACTGTCTCTGGGTGAGTCAGAAACAAATGATATTTATAGCATATAACTAAGGTGACCCTCCATTTTTTTAAGACAATTTTTTGAATTTGTTCAGTGCAAAATACAAATAATTGAACAGAAAGCTTACCTGTTTTTTGAAGGGAAAAGAATAGGATTAATTTCACATCTCTTGGAGTACATTGCTTTCAAGATGAGAGAGATCCCTGATCATATTTGGTCTTCCTAGCTGGAAAGAGGTTCTCCTACCCTTTATTTGGTCAGGGCTTTGTGCATGAGGTTACAGAGATACTTCATCCACTTTCGTGTATATTTAGTATGTTGACCACAGAACTGACTAACAATGCATTTTTGCTTTCTGCTTTTTTTTTTTTGTTTCTTGAATACTTGGTGAAGAATATCTTTCCATCAAATCTGCAGAGTGCTCACGCTTCATTTTGCTTGTAGCAGTTCTGTAACTGGCATACTGCTTTCCCTGACTACACTCATCTTTGCATACTGAAAAGCTTTATAAAAAGATAAAGAGAGATGCAAGGTTGTGTTGGGGTGGGAGGGCTTTTCATACCCTGCCCTTAATCTTATCTCCTGTTTTTATCTTTCACTGATGTTCTGTAACACTCTGCTGAGATTTATTTCATGATGAATTACAACACCACATCATAAACTGCATCTCTGAAAGTTTTGATTTAACTTTAAATAATCAGTTGTGTTATTTTCTTTTCTCTAAAGACATTTATTGCACGTCAGCAAAGCAGTTTTTAACAGATTTTTCTCATAACAATTACAGATTTTTTTTTTCAATTTCTATATTTCCTTTTGTAACCATTTTATTCTTTTTAAATTGTATAAATTTTTGTCCTCCATCAGTGCAGCAGTCATCTTCTTCATGATGTTTTGATTATGCCTTTATATAATATCAAAAACTTATTTAGCTTCTGTAGTAACGATTCGCAATGGCTTTGGAAGTGGAAGAAGGAAACTTAATGCATGAGCAATGCAGGTGATAATTTTTCCAGTTTTTACCATCATAGCAGGGCAGAATTCTCAACTCCTATGCAAACCATACCGCAGTCCCTGGAAAACAGTGTTCAGTGAAAAAGTATGACTTGGAGACAAAACACAGTTTGCCTTCACAAAAGTAAGGAAAAAAAAAAAAGAACACAAATGGCATGCAGACACAGGCTATTTATGCAGTAAAGTACTACTCTGCTGTAACAATGATGAAAGAAAATTGTTTAAGAATATGGCCTAGTTTCTGTAGAAGCATCGTATTGTGTGAAATAGGGGTTTACATAATGCTCTTGTAGCTGACCTTTCAGTAAAATATTTTTCAAATTAGGCCAGATGTTTACTGAGACAAAGACTTGCATGAATAGCTCTATTTGCTGTGAAGATACTAATTAATCCCTTTCCTGGGGAAATGTGCAAAAATAATTAAGAGATTGGCTGGATTTCATTCTGATTTCTTTTTTTCCTGAATTAAACTTATAGGGACTCCACGAAACTTCCAAGAAATTAACACCTGGTCTATGTCTTGTAAAGAATACTGTTTCATTAGGAAAGTCTATACATATGAATAACATGATATGGGCTTTTGGGGGATTATGGTACACATTTTTAATTATTTTTATATCACTGTCTATAAAGCCTGGCATCATCGAGACCACCAGAGGAAGGAAATAAATCACATCACAAGATTCAACCAATTTTCTCAGCACAGAATGCAGTGCACACACAGATAAGTACTGGTCCCTTCTCTTACATCGGCCTTGTTGCTCCATTGTTAACTGATGTTTGTCTGTGCCTTCAGGGCCATTTGATGCTGTAGCGTTGGAGAAGAGGTTGCACCATACATATTTGTGTTGTGCAGTGCAAATATATCTCTATATGCAGTTCTGTACACATAGTACTCAGATCTACTACACGTGCTGCTTTAGCTTTTTCCAGTTTATTCTGAGTCATCCTGCAGCTATTCTATGAACAGAACAAAATTTAGCTGATGACCTTTTCTTCAAGATTAAGGAGCACAACTAACATATTTAGCGTAGTTGTTGAGACTATTTTCTTCAGTTCAAATTTATCCTCAGTGGATTTTGCTTTGTACTGGGAACAAATTTTGGCCATAGACTATTTTCATTCAACCTTAACAAGAAAAAAAAGGAAAAAAAAAAAAGCAAATGGAAATCTCTGTCTACATTTTGTTCTGAGTTTGTTAATGTTATGATTAATGTTCTGGAATATACATTTGAGGGTCTTTTCTGGGTTATTTCTTTTAATTCCAGCAACAGAGAAAGTGTCACTGGAATGTTACAAACTATATTATTGTAAGACTTTTTTTTTTCTTTCTGTTCATTTGTGTATCCAATTTTACACAATAAAAATCATTATGGTAAGATATAGATGCTGTTCTGGAAATCCATTATAAGTCTGGTTCTAATCAAGCCAAGTGTTGAAATTTCCCAGTATAGAAAGAGCTGAGATACCATGGTGATTGTCTCTATAAAAAATCTATTCCCTGCCAAATTTGAGGGTTTAGTAGCAACCACACTACAGTGTATTTTATGAAGATCAGTTAACAGAAAAAAAACAGACACATGGGTTCAGTGACTTGCTTTCTGAGCCAGAAATCATTCTCTCATGTCAACTGTTTTGAGTACCATTGGAATTTGAACAGAGCCTCGAACAAGACTATGTTAATTTCTAAAAGTTCTATAGTGTAATGCTGGGGATTGAAGGTGACATTTTCCCAGGTCTCATCTGCTCTTTCATCAGATCTCATTGCTCTGAAACTCAAAGTACACTCTGAACCAATGTGAAGTGTGGGACAGCTGTGGGAAAGCTTTAACTCATGCTCCCTGCTATCATAGAGCCATCCTGGATAAGGCTGTCTGAAAATTAGATGTGGCCCCTCTGTCTCCATCACTCTGTCAGTCCTCCTTCTAATTTTAAACCTGAATTTATTTCTGTCCAATTTACATCCATTTTTTTTCTTGTTTCACTATGTCCTTCAGTTTATGTAGTTCTTCTGCCTCCCCGCTGATTCTCTTCCATTCTGACACCATCCTACCTCATCTTCCCACATCATTCCTTTATTATGTAAAAATATCAATCATATTCCTCTTTGCATCCCAGCATTCATTTTGGCCAAATAAACAAGTCATGCTTTTTCAGTACAGTCCATAAAGTCAACCTTTCTCATTTTCATGTTCATGCTAAGAAACTTTATCTTCTTCTGCAATCTGAACTCTTTTTCTTGAGTGAGGACAGCTAGAACTTCATTGAATATTCCAGATATTCCAGACCAGCCCAATGCTTACCTTATAGAGGTGGCATTAATAATTCCCAAGCCTCTGAAAATACTTTTCTGATGCATTCAGCTGCTGTACCGACTTTTAGTATTTAATGTTATGTCTTGGGTGAGACAGATTGTAACACCCATCTTACACCTCCATTTGCATTATGTTTACTTCAGCAGATACTAGCCCTGGACTGGAACTTAGGCCATATTCTAATGTTTATTAATAAATTTTATTAGCAGTATTTATGAAATGCATCTCTGATTATTGGAGGATGTTGGGGATATGTTTTATTAATCCTGATTACCTTATTTGTCACTGTATTTACAGTTCATTTCCTTTTCACTTATAAGGATTTTGCATGTGCTCATTTTGGTGATTTTACTTCTGTGCTGTGGCTACCCCTTAGGAAGTGCAAAATAGTTTACAAATCTTAGCTTTGCATATTCAGATCTTGATGTAATGCAATTGTAAGGTTCAGCCTGCACATAATAATGTGTGGAGATTTGTTACTGGAATTAAATAAACAGTAGTCAGCATTACAGTAAATTCTAAATAATAAAACTAATGTTTATAATGAACTATAATGAAGCTGCTATTTAGGTGACAACATTTATTAGGCCCAATGTAATTTCATTTAATTTGTGATTCAAGATGAAAAATGTTTGTGTATATATATTGTTACAGACTATACACACTGCAACATCATACAGAGGAAAATAGCAAGAGAGAGGAAAGAAAGTCAAAATCTAACTAGACTTTCTAATACAGTAAGATACTTCTACCATACTTTACTCCAAAACTGTGGTCTTAGGTCTTTAAATTCAAGCTGTTGCAAGATTGAGACATATAGCTACATACAATGTTATCTTAAACAGCCATAGAAGAATAATTTAAATTTTGTAAGGACTACACTGTATTTCCAGGTTAATGTGTGTTATGTACAAAGATTACCTTTAATTAGCTTGAAAAGGAGAAAGTCGGAAAGTCTAGTAAATTTAACATTTGACTCACCACTATCTCTACAGGCCAGCACTGTGTCAACCCTAGCAGACCAAGGACCACATTTTAAGGGATGTGGGTGCACTGAAGATCAGAACTGAATGGTATGTCTGGTATTAATGCAGTCCTTGTCATTGCAAGGCAGACAACAGTTGCAGACTGTGTAGTGCTTCCCAAAGAAGATTATTGTACGTACCTTTGGACGTCCTCTGTTAATGAAACCCTTATGCAATGATTCAGAACTCTGGGGAAAGTAATATAAAGTTGTCAACTTTTGCGAAAGCTATTTCTGGTGAGACTGCTGGGTGGAGTGATGCTCATATCAGTTGTTAAATTTTCCATATACAAGTTCTTTCCTGGTAAAAAATATGGCTCTGTTTATTGATGCTGTTAAAACACTTAAGACTGAAAAAAATATTTTTAATGGCCACAGATAAATGATTGCTGTAGTAACTATGTTGAATGAAACTGCTGATTGATTTATTATTCATGTAGTACTTTTTCATCTTAAAAGTAGATTTAAAGTGGTCTTGGGAGAACTACCTTTTTGTTTGCTTTTTTATAATGCATAGCAGTTAATAATCTCTAAAGAATTACATAAATAGCTTAGATTATTGCATGAACTACAGACAAATTGGCAGAAAATAACATTTTCTCCTTATCTTTTGCCCTTTCTCAACCATCATAGGGTTGCCTTTAAAGTCATATGTCTTTAAAGAATGTCTTATATTTTCAGAGAATTGTGGAAGGAGAAAAATTAACAATTTAATTATTGAATAGATGAAAAAAGAGGTACAAGTTCAACAAAAATATGCTTCAATCATTACTTTGGGGTACATGCATTTGGCTGTCCACATTCAAAATTTATTGCTGTAATAAAATAATATTCTAGAGCATGTCAGACCAACCTTGAAAAATAGATATTTACAGCTAAATGATTCCACAATTTAGCTGAAAGAAAACTACAAACCACAAACCAAATCAAAATCTTTTGGCACATGTTGTTTGAAAGCATCCTCCTATTTGCAGAAGTAGTTTGACTTTGGCTGCTATATATCCACAGCAGAATTTGATTAGGAAAATCTGGAAACATAGCTAGTCTGATTTTATTGAGTTCTTGTAATGTAAAGAGATTTCTGCAGGTCTTTTCAATTCAGGGAAATTCCACTTGAGTCTGACTGGGTCCATGCGTAGTTCTACTTTACTGTGCAGCAGACCCTGGACTTGATAATACTATTACAACCTATGTCAGAGTAAGTCAACACTGGAGACAGATTGTGGTATTATTGCATTTCATTTCACATAGCATTTCTGAATTTGTTCCTCTCAAGAGCAAAGTGAAAACAAACAAAAATCTCAGTAAATACTGAAGTGCGATTCTTTCTCTCTTCTGATCTTTGCAAATACTCTGGTCAAACAACATGCTATGAATGCAGGGAGATGGAGTGCAATGTTTCCTTGCACTCTGAAAAATATGTGAATTGACTTGGCTGTCAGGTCAGTCAGATTTGGCATGAAATAACAATAACAATGTGATCAACACATCTTATGTGAAGGAAATTTCAAATCCTTCCAAATGCAGTACCTCCAGAACACATATGGCCCTGCATGAGCTCAGGCACTGTACTTATTCTAGGTGTGAGTGTAATGTTGAATACATAGTTAGGTGTAAAATACAAACTCAGTTTTTACATGCCCTATTAGAAGAGAGACATGAAGTTACTGTGACAGGAGTTAAAATTCCAATTTCTAGTACTACTGTAAATTTCTCTACAACTGTATACAACTGTATACAACTGTTCATTTGTAGAAAATAGGGGTTTTTCAGTGTTGAAAAATTGCTCTAATGACAACTCTCCAGTCTGTAATGATAGCAAATTCATAACCATTTCAAGAATTTGAATTAAATGTTTTTAAGGCTTCTGAATGCTGGGATATATTATGCATGTAATTTCAGAATGTGAGCTGCCTCAAATGACTTTGAAAGCTGACCACCCAAATCTGCATTCCTGAAGTCATTTGCATTGTACCGGTAACACTGAATGCACATGAGATCAGGCAGTGATTTGGACTATGACAATTAAATGACCCGCATCCAAAAAGGCCTCCAACATGTGTGCTGACAGACAATACAAACTGTTGCAATATTTTGTAATAAGAATTTTGTCTGTGAATATTAAAAACAGGGAAAATATTTCTAAGAGGAGAAGAAATATTGAACTTTTCATGTCAAGTGAATGATACACATAAAATGTGCTAATCTCGGAACTCTTTTTTCCCCAGTGCACAATAACTGAATCTAATATGATTCAATTGAGGCAGCCAAATAAGAACTGGACATAAATAGAAGCTAGATAATGCAGCTGGCCAAAATGTTTGGAGGTAGCAAACACAAACCTTTTAAAAAGCCCTATGAAGCATGAGCATGCTGCTAAAATGAAAACCAGTAAAAAACTGAATGCATAATATCTACATACACAGCTTTCAAGACTCTGAAGCTTCAAAAAGGAATATAGCACCTTGTGTTAATATAGTTCATACAGTCTGCAAAGAGAAAATTTGACTAGCAAAGAGGACTAAAACTGGTCAATAGCATTTGCATTGCATTTCAGTATTTCTATATATAGGAACTAATGACTAGAGAGATAGTAAAATATTTAGCCCAAGATATAGACTTGAAACCACATCTGTCTTCAGTTCTTCAGGACACTGACACAGGAACTTGTTGCTGCTGACCTGACGGAAAACTATCTGACTGAAAAAATCCACACCAATTTTTCTTTAATGATTGTCAGCATTTTTTTGCAAAAAATACTCAATGTCTTTTTTATATTGTATTCTGACCTTGGTACAACTTGTACCTATACGAGAAGTTTCATCCAAGCAAGAACTATGTAAGGGACTCTTGACCTTCAATATAACATTAATTGGCTTTTGAAATTTAAAAAAAAAAAAAAAAAAAAAAAAAAAAGAGTGGAAAGAATATCTATTTAGCTGTTATTTATGTCACCAAATAATAAAGAAATGTCAAAAGCGTGGAAATCTAAAGTAACAATTATTATATGCAGAAACAGAGAAATTCTAAGATAAGGAATTCTAACTTTGTAAGTACTCGTAAGATGGGATAGCTGATAGCTGTCAGTGGAAGGTTCAGATACTGACTTCTTTCCTCAGTGGGATTCAGACTGAGAGAAGTGTAGGTTATCAGTCTCCATAAAATATACAATTCATTACATTTCCAAAAGGATTTGGATCAAGCATAACATTTTAAACTACTAATTATAAGCAAATTATGTCAATTTTTGAGAATATTAAGAATCAATATTTCTTAACACACTGATCAATCATTTTTGTTTCATTTCATGACCACTCCAATATCAGTAGGTAATTCACCACACAGGATCTCAGGTTTTGCCATCTGATCATCAAAGATAGGAGAAAGAAACTGAAGGAAGAAAGAGCTTACAAAAAAGTAGATGGGCTGAGACATAGCAACAGCTGAAAAGGAATGGAACAAAATAATATACTCTTTTAGTGAAAAATGCAAGTAAATTGCATGACAAAACATAAACACTGTCTGTATTTAGACATATATTTAGCTAGTTTACCAGACATTTCCCATTATCTCTTGCCATTTGTGCTTTCATAATTCATAGGACTGGAATTTTTTACACCAGCACATAAGCTTCACGATATAAAGATTTGTATCTTCTTTAGATCTCAAGTAAAATCACTAAGTAGTTTATTTAAATAAAGGCTACTGGTAGAAAAGTAATTCAGTATTTTTTTATTTTGTTTAAAAAAACATCTATTTGACAATTGACAGTTTTTGGAGCTGTGACTCGAAACCTATTATGTCGTATTTAGTTGATGGTGATTCCTGGTGATTTACAAGTAAAAGAATGATTTAAGTCTATAAAAACTTTAAGAAGTTTCTTCAGAGACAGTTGGGAACAGAGGTTTGCTCAACTATTGCAAGAGCATCTGAGACATTAGTTTCTACTTAATAAGAATTTCTTCTTTTTACTGTGAATTGTGTATGCATGAGGATATCAGGAGAAATGAGAAACCCCTGGAGCAATAAAGGATTAAATACAGAAGAGAAAGACCCTTTTTCAGATGGCATTCATGACTATATTCTAAAATATATTCAAATTTTAAAACAACCATGCCAACACTCTTAAGTTCTTTGATAACGATGTTTTATTACAAGAGGGGATAGGGATCCATTTTTCAGGTTTTCCCTAGGCAGTTACAGCCTGGGGAATATTGTTCTCTCAGGCAAACACCAGAATTTGACAGATTGGCTAGAACATGGTGACTCCCTGTGGGCTTATTAAGTTGTACTTAGAGGTGCTTCTTTCATCCTATTGACTGGAGGCTCCGTGCTTTTTATAATAGGTTCAACTCAAGGAAGAGAGCAGATCTAAAAAGGAGCAATGAGTGAGCACTTGGAAGTTTTAATTTTGCTCTTTGTGGAGCTGTGATTTCCAGTTGTCAGTTTAAGTTAGCAGTCAAAATACTCAGATATGAAATTTCTGAATTTTATCTTGTGTAGCTAAAAATTCTCATTTAGTATGTTCATAACTGTTGATCTGAAGAACCTGAGTAAAGAAATCAGGAAGGAGGAGGTCTTCTGAGTCCTGTCTGTATAATGCTTTATTTCTGTATTTAAAACTTCTGAAAAGAATCAGGGGATTCTGGGGAAGTTTCAGATTTAAACAAGTTGACTGGTATGAACGTACGGGTCATACTGTTCATCATGTATGATGCCTTAAATATTTTAAGATTTTGTATTGATCACAGCAAAGAAGAGCAAGCTGAATATATGTTAAGAAGTGTATTTGGCATTAGATCTCCTGGGATTTATTGAAATTATATGTTTCAATTTTACCTGTAACTTCCTTCATTTCCAGAACTAACAATCATTCCTCTTCAGAACTTTGTCTAAAGCCTTCATAAATACATTAGTACTTTGTTGTGCTCAATAGCCTGGTGTCATAAGACAGGATTTATGAGAAGGAAACCAGAGAACTGGAGCTGCCAGGAAACAGCAAATGAATTTACATAGAGAAATACTATAATTCTGGACATGACACCTTTTCAAACATGCACCTAATGCTCTGAGTCTTGGAAAGTATATGATGACTGGGAAATACTGAGCCATAGTCTGCCAAGCTGAATTTAGAGGCTTGTGTTACTAGCAGATGGGGTTCAGAAAGGAAAAATTTACTCATTGTGTGATCTCTTTGAAGCTGTTCAGAGACATCCTGGTCTGAATTGCATGGGTGCTGTACACACATACTGCTATTGAACTAAGTGAATTGGTCCAGTAGCTGAAAAAGCAGGTCCTTGGGAGCTGCTTTTACAAGCAGAGCACTCAAGATGTATGAAAACATAATCATTTTACTATCGGCTTTTCACAGTTTTCTTCTATAAAAACATACAGTCTAAGTTCACAAGTCTTCTGTGAAGCTAAAGGTGTTAATGCATTTGAGATGCTTCCATACTGAAATGAACAGGAAGAAAATCATTGTTTTAATACAAATTCGTGCTTAAACAGGCATGTGAGCGCATTAGATTGGAAGGTCAAGTCAGCTACTGAGAAGATAACAGTTTGCTCCAAAAGTAATGCCTCTGATTTATTTCCATGGAAACTACAACAGATACAAAGAACACAATAGCACTGTTTGGTAAAGAAAATTCTCCACCACAAAACACTATTTTACAACATACTCATCACCATTAGCTCTGAATTTTCACCAGCTATGAACCAGAGCCTGCATGCTGTGCTCATAAAAATCTGCAATAGTAGATGTGACCCTCTGTCTCCGCAGCCACTGCTGAAACACATAATCCACAGTTTCACTGTGCTCACAGCCACTGTTTGGTCTCCATGAGTGTTCAGCAAGTATCAGTGAGTGACAATGGGCGCCATTTTTTCAACATGGAGGAATTCAGTGACACGCCTTTGCTTCATATGCGCTTCCAAGTCAAACACCATTTTGTCAGACTGCCCCTCCCCTGCCATCTGTCACACAGCAACCAAATGTAGCAGAATTTTGCTGGGAAGACTCAGTGTTTTCTACCATACTGCCAGCACATGCCTCTGATGTTGTGGGCCAACATAATAACATAGGAGGCATTACTTCAGAGAAGCACTCATGTAAGAAAATAAAGTGAAGAAAGTTATGTTGGAATTGTAGTAAAATATGCAGTAGAAGATGAATTAATACTATATTTGCAATATATACAGTTATAGTTACATATCTGTTGTGTTTATGTTTATATAAATACACATGCAATTTTTTTTAAAGATACTACTTGTAAAATCTCATACTTAACTGGTAGCAAACAGCAGAACTACAGGTATTCATGAAAACTGGATGAGAGAGAATAAGGGTCCCAAACTGGAGTGGGAAAAAAACTAAAAATTTAAATTCAACTTGAATATAATTTGTATATAAACACTTCATGTGAGATTTCTCACAATATTAGGTGAGACAGAGAAATGCCTGCTTACTGATATGCTGGGAATGGCTGCAAGCTGAAATTTAAAAGTTAGATAGTGCTCAAGAACATTCCTCTAGCCTATTAACTAGATGAAGATGAATTTGCAAGCACAGTCTAGCAGTGAAGGGGCTCCTGCTCCTTCAGTACAGGGCTATGGGTACTGTTAAAATAAATGTACCTATGCCTTTCTATTTCTTCTGTAATTTTCTACTTATTTCATTTTGTTTTCTCTTTTTTTAAATATATTTTTGTCCTGAGTCTTTTTCATAAAAAGAGGGAGAAGCCAGGCAAACTTAAAAGATGAATTCATAAAAAGGAGAGCTGGCTCAAGAAACTTGATTAACTTATTTGAGTAGATGACAATGAGAGATGACAAGAATCAGTGAAGAAATATAACCTACATGAACATCATGGAGACTTTTCATGCTCTACTGTGTGAAAAAACAGTATATGAGATTAGTAAATATATTGCCAACACTGAAAAGTTTCATAAAAATTCAACATACCTACCAGTGTTAGATCAGTAAGTAAATGCAGTCCGAAAAGGAGGAGAAATGAACAGTTCTGAGGGACAGTGCATTTTTTTTATTGTAAATTGTTCCTTTAATTTTTTTTTTTTCTTAAGCATTCTGTCACTCAGTTATTAGCCACAGGCCTTTGTTATTTGGCAGATTTTCCTGCCTTGCATTTCATAAGCAGCCTTCATTTGCTTGTGATTCACTTGTGATTTTCTGTTATGATTTAGATAGAAAAATTTGGTTGGTTTATCCAAAATAATGCAGATTTTCAGAAAGGACACCAGATGTACATCAATGCCACACATCAAAGAATAGCAGAAGTGAAAGATGAAAGAATAGAGGGAAAGGGTGTGAAAATGCCCCAGGAGCACAGGGATTCATCATGTGACCCATTTCTTCTTTCCTCCAAAAGGGATTCACAAAATCCTTCATATAAAGGGATAGATCCAATAAAGATCTTAGATCTTATATCACTGGATAGATCCAGCAAAATTACTCGTTCACTGTAATTTGCCAAGGGTTAGAACATGACAAAATGTCAATAACCTCTGAAAGCGAACACGGAAATTGAGTTAAGTTAGAAAGAGCTACAGTGGTAAAACAAGACTTTTTCTTACCAGTCTTTCAACTTATTAGCATTTCATGTTCTGATCACATCTTGTATTTTCTCATCTCCAGTGTTGTCTAAATTCCTAGTTTTGTGATCCTGTAATGAACTTATATGAATACTTGTGCTATATGTGAACATGTTTCAAAACCAAAACTGAGGAAAGATGTACACAGTTCTGGTCACCAGGCTGCAGAAAATAATGAGGAATCAGAAGTGACACAAAACATCTCAGGTGGAATAATAGTGAGTTCATGGGGTATGCTCCTATGAGAAGTTATTAAAATCTAATACTAATTTTAAAAATAATTTTAAAATTATTTATTGTACTCATAGCATTCCAAGCAGTTTAGAGAAAACAGATTCATAAAGTGCTTTGAAATGTAAAAATTTCTGGAAGAAGAAAACATGAATTATGATAAAAGAAGACCAAATATTTCATGACTGGACATTATTATATAAAACAAGTAAAAAATGAATCAATTTTAGTTGTTCTGTATTACAACACTTCAGATAGAAATCTGAATCCAACTCAGAGAACAATGAGCCTTTTCTCTGAAAGAACAAAGGGATAATTTTGCCTAATAAAACTTTTGAAATATATGGTGCAAAATATTTTCACTTGAAATGTCAAAAATGCTGAAACATATGCTGAATAATTATATTTAGATCAGGAATTTGTACCTGTACTGGAGCTAGGAAAGTTAAGAATGTGAATGTATACAGACATTCTGTCTCCTGAAACAAGTTGTATATGAATACATACAGTCATAATTGGTAAATGATTGCAAATATCCATAGCTTGTGGAAAAGACAGATTAAGAGGAATAAAATATACAACCCTTCTATATTATTCCAAAACACCTGGGCTTTCCTTTGGCAAATAAATGTGAGTAGCTCTGCCCATTTTCTTGAGAATGAAAAATAGTGATTTCATGTTAAAATTAGCGTGGTTTCATATATACATGCATTCAATTTCCAAAATAGAACAGAAAGGAATGCAAGGGTTTGAGAAGCAGAATTGATTTCAAGAGAAAATATGTATCAAAGAAACCATAAATCATATGAACAATATAAAAATGTGAATTACATAGATATATTTTTTTCAGTACTATAAATTTGACAGGATAGTAAATATTTGTGTAGAGCAGAAATATTCCAGAAAATACTTTGTAGGACACCTCTCTTGTGTCCATTAAATTTTCTACTTATTTGGGGTTTTGAATTGTTGCTGAACATTAAGCAGGTACATTTTTGCTTTCTTTTGATACACAGTCAGAAAACATGCAGTTTGTTTGTACTTGATATATCATTATGCTGAGCTAACAATGTAGAGTGAAGACTTTTTGACCAACCTCGATAGACCTTTATAAGTCTCCATTAAAGTTTTAAATTTGCTGAATTTCCACTTTGTTGTTGTTGTTGATTGGTTGGTTGTGGATTATTTATTTATTTATTTTAAAAAGTAATAAATATTTAGGAATTTCAGACAGCGAGAGTGCGATATGGTACAACCAAGATAGTATGAAAATACAGTGAAAGATTAGCAATGAATTTTAGAATTCGTATTGTTCTTTGAAAAATATTTATTTATTGTCCTTTTGGCCAGCAGTCATGCTTTATTTTTAAGATACTAGCTTCTAATAGTAACCACTGATTTTTTTATTTTTATTTTTGCTTCAGATTTCTGTGTCCTAAAATTAGAGCTGATTTGCAGAGCGCTAAATGCACTTGGTTTCTATTAAATCTTGACATGCTGTTTAAAAAGTTCCTCCTGCTCTAATATTTATCCATGTGTGCATATATAAAAGAACTGATGACCTATAGTAAGTAGATTTGTTAACCTGTACCCTGTGGTAAGCATACTTGTTAATCTGTTCTGAAAGCCCAGAAGGCAACAAGTTCAGTGTAGACTGGGTTGTTGGCCAGGGTGCTGAAAAAATCCACAAAATACTGTCTTAATAATGCTTTTTTTCTAATATCAGTTATTATTATTTTACTCAATTGAAAATTATCAGAATTAGGTGCAATTTAAGATTCTTGTAACATCATATGTTACTGTAGTTATAGACACGATATGTGATTCTTCATCGCATTATTAAATACAAGTTTCTGAGGGAGATGTACAATTGAGTAGGAAACAAGCTAACAGAAAGTGTTAATATCCACTAAGTCTGGAAATTTCTTATAGCTGCAATTTAGAAGTGACAAATTTGTACAGTTAAAGTATCATCTACACAAATAATTCTATTTTATTAAAATACAGAAATATCTCCTGCAATTAAAAAAAAAAAAAAAAAGCAAGCTGAAAGGCTACTTCACAAACAAAGCATTTTTACCCCTCCTTTTTCTCTAACATTCTATTTTTCGTGGATAATATTTTCTTTATTTTTACATGTATCTTTGATTCTCTGTCTTGGAAGAAAAATTAAGCCACACTGTTGTCAGCAACTGCGAGACCTCCCCACGGGATGTGACGCGATAGGCTCTCTCCCTGCACTATGATTGATGTGTGGCACGTGCCCTTAGGGGCGTAGACGAAGCACATAGGTTATATAAGCTAGAGTTCACGTGTAATAAACGCCATTTTGCTGTTCATCATTTTGGTGTGCGCGTGCAGTCATTTGGTCCTGGCCTGGTTTTAGGTCAGTAACGTAGGAGGCAATGCAACACCACACTATGCTGTATGTCTTTACATGCAAAACTCAATGGACAGTTCTAGTAAACTATTTTTGAACCTATATTTGTATGCTTTTGCCACCCATTACTGTAATGGTTTGATCCTGGCATTTCCATTTTGTCTTGGCAAATTGTAATTTTATTCCTCATTCACAATGCACTTGAAGCACTTGTACATACCATGCCTGAAGTATTCTTTGGGATTATTTCATGCAGTGAGGGATGTTTTCATACAGTTATGATTAGATAAGGCAAGTCATACCTGGTGGTTGGGATGGATACTTCCAGATCAACCTGCTGAAAGTAGATAAAATGCTCACATCTGATATATATCACATTGCGCAACATGAGAGCTGCTTCAAAAACAAATTACTGAAAACTGACTACTTGTATAATAGAACAGAAACCAGAGATACAGACCTAGGAACTGTAAGGAACTTTGGAAACAGTAGTATGTTAAATCTACATTAGGTTATTATGAAGTTGCTCAAAGCAGAGCTCTGTACACCCTTCCACATCAAGAACAACTTCTTTGTCCTCCCTAGAAAGATTTATTTAATTTTCAATAGGAGTCACTGTAAACTGCAGTTGCACTAAAGACTTTCCTCAGAAAAGTAAAAAGTGATTTTAATACCTGTTAAAGTCAGTTTCATACATTGGGAAAATAGTGCCATGGCATCTTACTGTGGGCACATCAAAGAAATTTTCAGTAATACTTGTTCCATGGACATAACAGTAGCACAGCGCTTCCTATTCTACCTGCATTTTAGATGTATATAAAACCAGCATGTATTTATAGAATTTAAACAGTGGTATTCCACCTCCCTCTTTATGTTTTATTGTTAACCAGTTCAGGCTTCACTGCAGCAAAATATCCCAGAAGGAAAAAAAATAATAATAATTAGGTTTTCAGTTATGAACTAAACAAAGGAAATCAGTTAGTCCACCTGCTGTGACTAGATGAATGAAAGGAGAAAAACAGTTAATTCAAAACCAAATCACAAAGTGAGGATCCATTCACAGTTACGTTCTCCAATCTGCTTGCTTTATATTAGGCAGTAGAAACATCTGTCTAAAGCAACTTTTCTTTCCAAAGGTTACCTTTGTAATCATGTTTTTGTTGGAAACACACCCACCATTCAGTGAACATATATATAATTAGATCTCCCATGGGTCCTTACTTTCAACATGGCTGACAAAATATCTAGGTTGGATGTCAACTCTGCTTATTAGCAAATTCATACTTGTGCACATTAGATGTAGTATTTTCTTCTTTTAAGTGTCAGAAGTCTCTACCTGCTAATGCAAAAGTAGAAATTTTATGGCTAACACACTCAGAGTCTAACCCTCCACAATTCCTTATTGATTTCCAAATAAGTGCATTACACCACATTTCCATGTGAGGAAGAGCAGTTTATAAACACTGTGACATTCAGAATGAAAAGTAGGAATATAGCTACTGACCCAAATGATAACATGCCAATTCTCTGTGAGATTCAGTGCAATTATTTCAGGATTCACGTTAACAATGAAAAGGAAGTACAGCTGTGCATTACGATTTCTGTTTTAATTTTCTTGCTTGCCCAATAGTAAGAAACGTGAGCTGTCTTTGACCTGTCACATGTCTTCCAAAACTTTCTTCGTGTTTCTTAAGATGACATACTTCTCAATTATGTTTGAAATGGGCGATTTGATTATGCAGAGATCTTTCAATATGAGCTTGAAAGTACAGAATAATTCACGTGTGTGTGTTGGTGGAAATAATAGTTATTAACATCGTAATTGTACTACAGAAGGTTTTGTTCCTGTTGCTTTTTTGGCGTTGTCCTGGTTTCATTAGGACAGAGCTGTTTTTCTTCGTAGTGTCTGTGCATCACTTGTTTTGTAAATATATATATTCGTATGATTCTAATGACTGTTATTTTTCCCTTTCTTTTATCTTAATAAGTATTTTATATGAGTTCTACTTTTTTTTTTTTTCTTTTTTTCTTTTTTTCCAAATTCTCTTCTCTGGAAGACTGGAAAGGGAGAGTGAAAGAAAGGCTATGTGGTGTTTAGTTGCCTGCTGGCTTAAACGACAACCATAAATAAAACTCTTATTATTGTCTGTAAAGATGAGGCTTACCATAGTATACAAGCTGTGTTTTAAAAGACACAAGAAAGAGTTTTCTAAAATTTTCAATCTTTTCAATGAAATTCCCAGGTACTTATATCATTTTCTCACACTTTTCAGAAATCCACACTGCATCGTAATGTTCTTTCTGAATGTGAACACAGTTCTCCTTTTTATGTGCTATTGTTTGGATACACTCACAAACCTTTAAATATTTGCACATTAACTTCTATATCCATTTGTCTGCTATCATAGCCTTAGATCATTTATATGTATATATAGTAATAATACCCCAGAACTACAGATCCTCAGAGCTCCTTGTTTCCCAATGGTAAAATATAAAACTGAAGAACACATCTCATTTTGGCTAAAAAAGGATTTAGAAATACAAAATCTAAGCAAGTTACCCAAGATTGGATTAAAAGAACTGTAGTCAAGCAAGAGGAAGAAGCCGTTTCTCAGTAATCCATGTTTATTACAACAATCACTGGACTGTTCCTGAAACTGCAGTTGGACCACATCTAAAGCTTGTTGTTCTGAGGGAATATTTTAGTATACACTTACAAGATAAAATTACAACCAGGGTTCTGTAAAATTGCAATTAAAAAGAACCAACCAAACACAGTTTTAGGCAATATCACATCTCTTTGATATCTAAGTCTAAATTACTGCGTGGTGACCATATCACACTACATTCAACATACTGTGCTTTTCATAGACAGGAAACAATCTCCAGTGTTTCCACAGACAGCAATCCCCAGCCAGTGAGACACAAATAAAGGGAAGGGAGGAAGCATACTAAGACTGGGAGTACTGCTTGTGTACTTGTTTCAAACTCTGTATTAGGCTGAATTTTTTTAGAGAAGGAAAATGCGGATACCTAAAAGATGGACCTCTAGTAATGCTGTCTCCTCCAATGCCAACTTTTCATGGAATTAGCACAAGCTTTGCTCAACATCACAGGATGAGAGAAGTACTGTAAGAAATCAGAAATGGAAAGATGGGATAGTGAAAGGAAAAAAATTAACAGAAGAAAAAAAGAATGTAAAGAAGACTAATATTCTCCTTCCTTCCTTCCTTCCTTCCTTCCTTCCTTCCTTCCTTCCTTCCTTCCTTCC